>NC_047118.1:71851690-71901937 GCF_902500255.1 Thalassophryne amazonica
GTTTGAAGATGGAAAAACAAAGCTTATTCTTAGTCACGATAGATGCAGTTTCTTTTAAGATATTACCCGGTCGATCAGGGGCTGCGGGACACCCGCTGATCGGAGATGCCGCCCGAGGTGATGAAGGCGGAAAAAACAAAGTTTCTTCTCAGTCACGTCCCCCTGTGGGAAGGAGTCAATCAATCAATCAATTTTATTTATATAGCGCCAAATCACAACAAACAGTTGCCCCAAAGTGCTTTATATTGTAAGGCAAGGCCATACAATAATTACGTAAAAACCCCAACGGTCAAAACGACCCCCTGTGAGCAAGCACTTGGCGACAGTGGGAAGGAAAAACTCCCTTTTAACAGGAAGAAACCTCCAGCAGAACCAGGCTCAGGGAGGGGCAGTCTTCTGCTGGGACTGGTTGGGGCTGAGGGAGAGAACCAGGAAAAAGACATGCTGTGGAGGGGAGCAGAGATCAATCACTAATGATTAAATGCAGAGTGGTGCATACAGAGCAAAAAGAGAAAGAAACACTCAGTGCATCATGGAAACCCCCCAACAGTCTAAGTCTATAGCAGCATAACTAAGGGATGGTTCAGGATCACCTGATCCAGCCCTAACTATAAGCTTTAGCAAAAAGGAAAGTTTTAAGCCTAATCTTAAAAGTAGAGAGGGTGAGTCACCGCTCATTTCCACTACAACCGGTGAAGAGTGAAGGCGTCTGGACCCCGCAATGGGTATAAAATAGAATTAATTTGCGGTAAAAAAAAAAAAAAATCCCCTGGTCCTGAAAAACCATGTTGTTTAATTAAGTTTTCTTGTCTTCGAGCAGATTGCGAAAACCACATCAGCTTTCAGGGTAAGTGATTTAAGTAATCTTTTTTGATAGAAATGACTGTTTTGATGATGATTGATGATGATGCACGTGGTCTGAAACTGTGTCTTTTTTAGACAAAACCACGCAGACGCTCCAGAGTGCGTTCGGACCCGGCCTCGGTAATATATTTGAAATATTACAAAATATCTGCTTGCGAGGGTGCTGCTTTTTATTTATTTATTTATTTTAATTCTAGAAATCAAGTCAGAGCCCCCTGAAGAAGTTCGAAGGCTGGAAGCCCCGACTTCACCACGCAGATGTAAGTACACCGACCGAAATTAAATCACGGTTAAAACTCTGAAATAACACGATTTTTTCTGTTACAGCCGGTGGAGAAGCAGGTCAGCGGCAGAGAGCCGTAAAACGATCCACGGATTTACATGGTAAGGAGTCGGCATTTATTTAATTGTTTATTTAAAATATTTAATAACTAACGTTTTTCTCTTTTTTTTTCAGCACGCGGTGGAGGGAGACCGTCTATTTTCCACCGAGACGCAAGGCTCGAAGATATTCTGAGCTGGGATTAATCTCATCTCGCAACTTTTTTGAAAATGTGTATTCTGTTTTTTTTTTTCTTATTCCGATGGAACGGGAGAATTCATTTTGAAGAGGTATATTAATTGATTTTCTTGAGGTAGATTCATCCTGATACGGATTTTAAAAGATGGAAGGAGAGAATTCAGGTCGGGAAAATAACTTCGGACGTGTATTGGATTTAAACGCTTCAATAATCGACTCAGCGGGGAGCGCTCCTGCAACAGATGGCCCATTACCCGAGGCATTAAATTCGCCGCCTCGAAATAACATTGAGTCCGGAGAGAGACTTTTAAGCCGTGTTCGTTTAACACCGCTAAATGATGCTCTTAACAATTTGGTGGCTGAACGAGAATCGGAAGAAATTAACCCCTACATCATTTCTGCGATTAACGCGATAAATTCGACGGTCCAGTCTGATACTGAAGAGCCCCCTGACCCCCCGCACACCCCGCCTCGAGACGAGTCTGGTCCCACGGCGTTGAACCAGGTACGTCTGACTCTTCTAAATAATGCCGTAAACCTCCTCGCGTGTGAAGTTAATCCTCACGTCCAATCCGCAGTGGATCAATTAAATCAAATGCCTAACGACGCGTGCGTTTTTTCACCTTTAAGAAGTCCCTCCCCGCGCAATGCGCACGGAGAAGATATTTTAAACAGAGCTCATTTAACCCCGATAAACGCGGCAATCTCTGTTTTGATGGAAGGCGGGATGATGCACGACCGGGGTCCAGCCGACACTCTCCCATGACAGGCGGTGGGGCTGCTAACGTCATCAGGAGACCGGCTTTTAACAATATCAAAATCAGGCAGCCTATAAATTTTCACCGCGTCGACGAAATTCCCGACTACGCGGAATTTTATCGTAACGCCGTTGGGACTCTTCAGAACTCGGTCGAAAAGGCTTTACCACACGCCAGGGCCGGGGACTTTATCCAAATGGAGATTCGTGGGGACTCAGTCTACAACAAGGCCACTTTAATCAGCTCATATAACGATGCGGGCGATGTGACTGGCTTCCAAAATCTGCTAGAATTATTGATACAATCGAATTCCAACGTTTTATCCGACGAGTCTCTGGAATTAGTGGTCCAAGTCATCCGCAACCAGAACGGCGCGGGGAAACGCAAGAATAGATGACCTCCTCCATCACGAGGTTCTGAGGAAAAAATCCAAATGCCTTAATATCGTGTATAATCCTGACAACAGTTTATGTTTCGCGATAAACCTCGTTCATTTATTGAATCCTCACCTGACTACGCACAAGGCGGAGCAGCGCGGGCAGGCGTTACAAATTAGCGTCGGATTAACGGCTGCTACGCCGGTATCTTTAGAGCAGGTGGGAAAATTTGAAAACGTTCTGGGTTGTAAAATTGTGGTGTTTTTCAGAGCTAAAGGGGAGAGAAAGCTGACAAAATTCCAAACAGGAATACCAGCGCAGCAGAAAACTCTTTTCGTTTTTCTGTTTAATAATCATTTTTACGGAATCACCGATTTAAAGAGATTTTTGGGAGTGAGATATGTATGTGAGTTTTGCTTTGAGGGGTACAATAACCCCGCCTCCCATAATTGTCCGTCATATTGTAAAATTTGTGAATCCACGCAGTGTTACGAGAAAAATAACCCGGTATTCTGCAGCGAATGTAACAAGAAGTGTCGCACGCCCGCCTGTTACAGCCTGCATAAACAGCCGAAGTATCATCCTTCAGCCGGTAAGTTCGTTAATGTGTGTGATAACAGAAAAAAATGCCCTCGATGTAAACGCGAGTATTACATAGCATTTTCTAAAAACAGCGCTCCGCACGTGTGTAAGTAGAAAAGGTGTCATATATGCGGCGAGGCTCTCCAGGAGCCGAGCGAGGGTCACCTCTGCTATATGACGCCGGTCAAAGCTGAAGACTTTGAAACGTATGTCGATAATAACGGGGAACACGTGCCGTTTTACGTCAGCGCTGTAACAAAGATGGATGATTTTTGGAGCGCATGGGGGACAGACTGCGTAGCCTGCTTCTTTAAACATTTTAGAACGAGAAAATTCAAAGAATACGTGTTCATCGCTCACAACTCAAACGGTTTTGATGGCTATCTGCTTCTAAAGTATTTAGTCCAGCAGGGCGTAACCCCCACTGTGATTATGACCGGGAGTAAACTATTACTCATGACAGACGCCGCCTTTAAACAGAAATATATAGATTCATTATCTTTCCTTACAATGCGCTTATCTCAGATGCCTAAAGCCGTGGGAATCCGGCTGAAAGACAAAATCGTCCGCAAAGGTTACTTTCCGCACCTGTTCAGTTCAGAAAAAAATCTGAACTATGTCGGGCCGTACCCTGACTCTGCAGCTTACGGGCTTGCAAATATGTCAGAGGGAGAAAGAGAGGAATTTAACGCGTGGTACGTGAGCAAAAAAAACGCGATTTTCGATTTTAAAGCCAAGGCCGTTATGTATTGTGATAATGATACAAAAATCCTGGCTGCAGCCTGCTCCAAATTTATGGCTGAATTCATCGCTGAAACACGCGTGGATCCTTTTACCTGCGTTACAATCGCCTCGGCGTGTATGAAAGTCTTCCAAACTAACTTTCTCGCTCCAAAAACGCTGGCGATCCCGTCCGCCGACAGTTATAGAACGAAGCATAAAAAATATTCGGACGTGGCCGTGCAGTGGTTAGAATGGGTTGCTGAGACGCAAAACATTACCGTCGATCACGCTCTAAACAGGGGCGAGAAAAAAATAGGAGGTTATTATGTTGACGGGTATGCTCAGATTGACGGGCGGATAAAAGTGTGGGAGTTTCTCAGGTGTTTTTACCACGGGTGTGCAACGTGTTTTACACAGCACGAAATAAACCCTCTCACAAACACCTCATTTGGAGAGCTCCACGCAGCGTGTCAGAAAAAAATAGCCTTTCTGCGGGCTATGCCGGGTGTCACCCTCAGCGTAATTTGGGAACATCAGTGGCTTGAAATGAGGCTGAGGGATGAGAGCGTTCGCCGTTTCCTCAGCTGCAGGGGGTTACCGCCGCCCCTCGAACCTCGTGACGCTTTATACGGAGGTCGAACTTGCGCATCCTGTCTGAGGTACACGGCTAAGCTAGATGAGAGGGTCTATTACGTCGACGTGACCTCGCTGTATCCTTACGTTAACGTAAATTTCACATATCCCACGGGGCATTATCGAGAGAAATTTCCGAGACCCCAGGACTTATTTCGGGCTCATCAAAGCTGTCGTGTATCCATCCCGGGGGCTAAAATTCGGCGTCCTCCCACACAGAACTCCTCACGGTAAACTGGTGTTTACTCTGTGTCACACCTGCACTGATGAAGATAATCAAGCGGGAGCGTGCACACACAGTCGGCAGCAGAGAGCTCTGTCTGGGACTTGGACGACCCCGGAATTCCACAAACCTCTGGATACAGGCTACGTTGTAGCTACTAAGATTTTTGAAGTCTGGCATTTTGAGGAAAAAAGTGATAAAATCTTTGAGGGGTACATAAACACCTTCTTAAAACACAAGCAGGAAGCCTCCGGTTTCCCTCCCGAATTTGATAAAGACCCCGAGAGCAGAGAAAAATATAACACGGACTACTGGCTGAATCAGAAGATTCGTTTAGACCCAGAAAAAATCAGTCACAGTCCGGCAAAATGACAGATGGCTAAGATCTGCCTCAACTCCTTCTGGGGGAAATCCGCCCAGAGGTCAAATCTGACGCAGACCGCGTTCGTTAAAAACGCTGACGATCTGTTCAGGTATCTGTTTTCTGAAGAGTACAAGGTCACATATCTAACATTCCTCAGCAATCAGGTGGCTATGGTTCAATGGAGGTACGGCCCGCAGTACGTCAGCCGACCGGATAAAGCCGTCTCATCGCAGCGTTTACAACGGCGTACGTGCGTTTGACCGTGTACGGTTTTATGGAGGCTGTGGCAAATCCTGACAGGATTCTGTATTATGATACCGATAGCCTGATTTACGTTTGTAGGCAGGGTGAAACCTCGCTGCCTACCGGTAATTATCTGGGGCAGCTCACCGACGAGTTGAACGGCGACGTCATCACAGAGTTTGCAGCAGCGGGCCTAAAAGTTACGCATATAAAACCGTACGAGGTAAAACGGTCATGCGTGTGAAGGGGATCACTCAAACCCACGAGAGCTGTCAGAAAATAAACTTTGACAGCGTCAAAGATCTGGTCGAGGGTTATATAAAAGACCCTGCCCTCGCTGCATCTATCAAAACACCGCAGCAGGGAATTAAACGTCATAAAAGCAGTTTCAGCTTGACAAACGTGTCATTTCAAAAATCCTTCAGGGTGGTGTATGACAAGCGGCGTCTTTTAAAGGACGGGGAAACTGAACCGTTCGGATTTTGAAACATGTCTCACTCAGGAAATATGGTGGAGTTTGACCCCAGACTTCAGCCCCCATTCTCCTGTCTCATTGTTGGACCGAGTGGTTCGGGAAAGACTGTGTTTGTGAAAACATTGCTGGAAAATTGTAGCCACGCTATGAGATATGTGCCTGACAACATTGTATGGCTGTATACATCTGAACAACCTCTGTATTCTGAACTGAAGAGTAAAAATATTAAATTTGTAAGAGGACTCCCTGATTCATTTCTGGGCGACAGCCTTTTCCCTGAAGGTCAGAGGCATCTGGTTATTTTGGACGATCTCATCTTTCAAGCAACGGATCATCCTGAAGTTGTAAGAATTTTCACCCAGTACAGACATCACTGGAATATGAGTGTCATCATGATCACACAGAATGTGTTTCATAAAGGGAAATACAGTCGAACCATCAGCTTGAATTGCAATTATATGGTGCTGTTTAAAAACCCCAGAGACAAGTTACAGATGAACATTCTGGCTCAGCAAATGTTTCCCGGCAGAAAACAATTTTTTTGGAGGCTCTTGATGATGCTACGAGCGTACCTTATGGGTATTTATTACTGGTTTGCACGCAGGAGTGTCCAGATACGTTCAGACTGAGATCGGGATTACTCCCGCATGAGTGGCCCACGGTTTATTTACAGAAAGATAAACGGATATGAGCTCTCTTTTAAAAAGGAACGCCCCCGCTCTTAAAGCGCTAATCAGAGCCGGGGCGAGGGAGCGTCACCACAGCCTGAAGACCTGCTGGCCAGAGCTTCTGAAAACTTTATCCGAGATCGCTTTGAATATATTAAAGGGGAATATCGCCTTGAGCGTCTCTCAATTCTGTGCCTTGAAAAAGAGTTTTACGTCTTCTGGCCGATAGAAAAACCAGTTACAAAAGGAAGCGGGGAGCGCTGATTCAGACGGGCGGCTTTCTCCTGCCTCTGCTCGCCGCGGCCCTGCCCGTTGTAACGAGTCTAATACTGCCCAGAGGACAATGGCGTTCAAAGCGGCGCAAAAGATGTTTTTACTGACTCCTCAACAGATGCTTCAACTCGGACGTTCCGTTACGCCGAGCGGAAATAACATCAGACAAACGGCGGAAAATGATTTAGACTCGCGAATGCAGGCCATGCTGGAGGAACGTAATCACTCCCCTTATGAAAAAATTATAAAGTATGAGGCTCTGCTGCAGCGCTATTTAACCCTGATCAAACAGGGGGAACTCGAATCACGCGTTTCACCCCCACAAGAGACTCGCGTCGCTAAGCAACCTGAGGAGGAGGGGGTGGAGGAGGAGGAGCTGGATGAGACTGTCACAGAGGTCCTGAAGAATATCCCCTCCAGAGAGCGTAGAAACGCTGAATATATTATGAGGAAATTGTCGATGTGTGATACGCGCTGGAGTCCGTCGGGGGAATTTATTTACAAGGGGAAAGTCGTGAGGGGGTCTCACGCCATAGATCTTATGAAACATCTCGGATCCTCGTTCAAGAAATCAAGCCCCCCTACAGGCTGGGTGAAGTTCCTCAATATTTTACAGGAGCGGAACATTCCGGTGGCGTGCGTATCAAACCCGCAAGCCCGCGAGCAGTTTCAGAAGCTTAAAAAAGGACGGAGCAGCTTGCCGGATGAAACCCTTCTTTTAACCTATTCGCCAGCCAGGAAGAAACTTAAGAAAAAAAACGACTTCCAACGCTGGGAAGGTTTCTCACCATAAAAGGACCCCCCCCCCAGAATTTTCAGCTTGAAAGTGGAGGCCGCCAGCCCCATCAGGCAGAAAGCATCGCTGGCTCCAATTAATGTAACTCTTAGATCAACATTATTCAGAAGAAGCCTCTCGCAGAAAAATATGTCCGCGTGCAGCGGGCCCTGAACTTGAAATTCACGCGATTCGGCGCTAAAGTGCGCTCTGCTCACGAGGCCTTTATTCGGGCCCGCGTCATCCACAGCGGTCAAATTGTGCTGACCCGGGGTGTCTTTGTAAAACAATCCGCCCGTGAACTGCGATTTCAATGAAGCGGGCGAAATGTTCAGCAGCGTCTCAATCATCGCCCTGTACGGGGGCGTCGCGCTGGACTGGGAAATTAGCCGATCACCCAGAGTCACGTCGACTTGCGAGAAAATCGTATTGAGAGGGTAATTTATTACCCCCACGCGGGCGTCATTAGCCAGGTCAGTCCCGTCGGCGTTTGTAATTTTCAATCGCAGATAAAGCAGCGTATTATTGAGGTCTAAATACCTCTCACCGTCTCCGGGGATAAAAAACTCGATAGGGCCCGTGTCCGTCAGGGCTGATAACGGGCTGACCTCAACGTATTGGCTTTGCTCGATGGACAGCTGGGTCCCGGGGATGGCGAATAAATCCAATTCGCTCATGGTGCATTCGGGGGAATTATTTCGCAAAAGAGACATTGTTTAAGAGAAAATATCCTCGGACAACCTCCTCTTCTTATGCTTCCTTCGAACTGTTCTGCTTTTTCCGGGGGTCTTTCGCTTTTTAACCGTTTTGATCCGTTTCCCCGGGGGGCGTTTCTGGGGCCTTCTTGAGAGCACCATGATCCCGGACCCCCGCTGCTGCTTGGGTTCCTGACTCCGTCCGGCCCTCTCAACAACGCGGCTCACTACGTCGGAAGCGGTGCTTCGAGCTGCGTTTTTCAGGTGAGGTTTGGCGATCGTGTATCCTTGTTTAATCAGCGGCGACACAAATTTGAACAGTTTCAAAAATATGTTCCCGAGCCCGCGCCCGTACATAACAGGAGCGCCATGGAAACTGTGAAGGCTGTTCCCGAGTTGATTTTCATAGTAAGGCACAAATCTATAAATGTCGGCTTTGTGCGCTGCCCCGGCCATTTTTTTATCCCGCCGGTTTAAAATGTAATGTCACAACCACTTTACTGTATCTGAAATTCACCGGTCATCTTGATCCCTTTTGATTTCGATGCGTATCGTCTCAATATGTCTTTTGGAGACCGGGATGTAATAAGCGGGGTTGAATTTCTTTGTAATTATTTCCCCGAAACGACCTCCAATTTCGAACGCTCGGAGGAGAGGAGCAAAAGCTTTGCCCACCGCCTGAGGCTGTACAACGTCTGTATAACAGAACAGGTGATACATGCCCGCTTTTATATCGGGGTAGCGGGGAGAGCTTGTGACCCCGGGTCCGCATCTCAGCCATTGATTAGGCTGTATCCCCAGCATGTACGCCGTCGGGGCTTCAAAATATACCTGGCAGGTACCGTCTCCTTCCCACAGAAACTTTTTCTGGATATCGTCATATTTTAAAGTCAGCTTCGGATCTATAATCTTCAAATGAGGGTTTATCCGCGCTGCAATAACCTCAAAGTTATCGTAATATCCCGTGTCAAAAAATTGCGAGTGAACGGCGAGTTTGTTCTTGGGCGGTAAGCCCGTAATTTTCTTCACCTGAAACGTACAGCAAGGCTTTTCCAGGATATTTAACCAGGTGTGTGGATAAGAAATTTCCGTCAGCGCCACATCCCAGTCACCCTCTAGATCCAGGTGTCGAGCCAAGTCCACCTGGTAGCATGAAATTGTGTTGTCCGGGAATACTTAGGCTGGCGTTTGAAGGCAGAGTCATATAAAATCCGTGTTTCAGATCCCGATCCATTTCTCATATGTCGGTTGAAGATAGATGTTGTCATATTTATACGGCCATCAGCTGGTCTGCGGGAACCCAGGAGTTAAATTTCTCGGGCCAATTTTTCCATCTGACAAATACAAATTTCTTCCCCTTGGTAAAACGTTCACGAATAATTTCTTGAACCTGATATGGTCTGTCTTTTGCTATTTTAACCTTCTGCAATTCTGGTTCATAGAATGAACCTTCAATGATCTCGCCGTCATAATCTTTCAATTTATAAACGGGCGGCGCACGTTGTATACATTCTGACACCGTGAACATTTCATCTGTAAAACTTTGTTCATATTTTTTATCAAAAACTCCCCTGAGCTTGGAGACCCTGACTATATCTCCGACCTTATATTTAAACTTCGCAGGCCTCCTGCGTAGGGTGGATGCTCCGTACAAATTTTGAAACACTCGATCTACGTTTCGAGCATTAACCTCATTCGGTCTCATCTTAATGCTTTTATGATAACTCTCGTTATAAGCCGTGAGTAAAGACGGCAGGACGTCGATGTATCTTCATGTGTTTTTAGCAGTAAAATATCTCCACATTCTCGTCTTTAGTGTGCGATTAAACCTCTCGACAACCGAGGCTTTCAGATCACTGGCCGTGGCAAAATGTAGAATGTAGAACAGTTTGTTAAAAAAACTCTTTCCCAGCATCAGTCTGTAGCTTCAGAGGCACCCCGCTGTGCTTTAAGAGCGAGGCAAAGGCCTGTGAAACTTCGAGCCCTTGCTTCGACAGAAGAGAAGGTATCGATAACGGTCAGCAGGTACTTGTACCCGTCATTAAAATCTGATAACCCCTGCATGTCGCATAAATCTGCCTGAAATTGGTTAAACGGGTTTGTGACAAATACTCTATTTCTTGGAAAATGCGTCCTGGCAGGTTTGTGTAATGTGTATGCATCTTCCCCCGACAGGAAATCTCTGATATGCTTCATACGAATTTTAGATCCGAGTTGGTCGCACAGAGCCCTGCGTAAACGCTCCGGTCCTCCAAAACTCCCCGGATTTGCCGGACTATAATACATAGCCCTCATTAAATCCTCATCACCCATCTTTTAAGGCGGATCTCTTCAGAATGATGAAGCGGATAGTCCTTTTTCATTTTTATATGTTTTAGCAAACAGAAATATTAATCTTTTGTTTTAAATAGGCGCTCTTGGAAACGTTAAATTGAACTCTGATTCAGTACCGCGGAGAGCGCTCACAGATGAGCGCGGGCCTTTAATACAGCCGCTCTTGGAAACGTTCATTTGAACTCTGATTCAGCACCGCAGAGAGCGCTCACAGATCAGCCTCGACCTTTTAATAAGACCGTGTTAAAACCCCGCATAAATTCATACGAGAACCTTTTTTTCCACCAAAACCTCGTTTGTATGACTCTGTCTTGCAATATGAAGCGCCTTGGGGCAACTGTTTGTTGTGATTTGGTGCTATATAAATTTGATTTGAAAACATTTCACCCTTTTTTCAACAATATTACTGGAAAGAACACTGACCGTCTAAGTTTTAGAATATATGCTTTATTACATTCATTAAAATCACACACAGAGAAAAACCCAATTGTTCATGTTTATTAAACACAACATACGTGGAGGAAAAAAGTATACGTTCATGTTTATTAAACACAACATACGTGGATGAAAAAGTACACGTTCATGTTTATTAAACACAACATACGTGGAGGAAAAAAGTATACGTTCATGTTTATTAAACACAACATACATGAAGGAAAAAAGTATACTTTCACGTACAAAACTGGAAAACTCTGAGTAATACATCTCCCCCGCATTTACGGTTTATTTCAGTATTCAGCTGTAAAAGTGTAGGAACAATCTCCCCCCTGGGCAGTTCCAGCTGTTTCACCCGGCAGGCCATCACATCCACAAACAGAGTGTATAATGTAAGCAGGTGCAGCGGATTACACCGTGTAAAATCGTCGGTGGTCGAAACAGAGATTTTCAGTAATACGTTGTACAGAGATTTTTCAGATGAATGGAGAGCTGCATTGTAGATATGTTCTGTCCAGACTCCGGGCCCGGGACGACGTCTGATAACGTCGAAGACCCTGTCCATAACGCATGAAGGTGGGGTGTCTGGGGTCGCCAGCCTGCGAATGACTGCCCGCTCCAGCTTATACGAGAGTTCACGTATAATATAAACTTCCCGCAGGCTTTGAAAGAGACTCATCACAGAATTACCCATGACTGTAAACAATATAATGATGATATATAAAAAAAAAAAAAAAATGCAGGTTTTTTTTCAGTCGTCGGGGTTATAGACGGCTACCATCCCCTCCAGGTTAAGATCGGCGTCTTCACCGAAATGTGTACAGTTCGTTGATCTTTGCTTCAAAATTATCAGTGTATTTCAGCTCAGTGAGGATGTTTTCTACCGCGAGTCTCACCATTAATCTCTCAAAATGTCCGGTAAAGAAATATTCATTTAACGGGTCCAGGCACTCGTGCTGGCGCTGGCTGGGGTGATCGATCTCACACCCATAACAGAGTTTTTGTCTGTAACTTTTGATCACAGCCAAAAGTAAGTGGGCCACGCCGACTTTCACCATTTTCAGGAATTCCTCTGACAGGAACCCGTCTGGCCGGTCTGATGCGTAAGATGTGGCGTATTTCTCAGCCCGCTCGAGGTCTTGTACCTCCCCCGGACTCGCGGCCTCCGTGACAGCGGGAAGAGAGCCCACGCCTCCCGGGCTAGAAAGCGCGAGAAGGATGGATCTCGCCCCAGACCGGTTCGAGCTGAACTAAAATTGATTGATTGATTGACTCCTTCCCACAGGGGGACGTGACTGAGAAGAAACTTTGTTTTTTCCGCCTTCATCACCTCGGGCGGCATCTCTGATCAGCGGGTGTCCCGCAGCCCCTGATCGACCGGGTAATATCTTAAAAGAAACTGCATCTATCGTGACTAAGAATAAGCTTTGTTTTTCCGTCTTCAAACAAGCCCAGCGAATGACCCCGTCATCAGGAAATCGGATGTAATAAAACATTCAAGCTTCAACCAAAGATTCAAGCTTCTCTACTATGTTATAAAAGACCATCCGGCGTGACACCCCCGCTGCGCAGGTCACACACACACACGCACACACACCCCCAGACAGACACACACGCACACAGCTAGCATCTGCAACAGGTATTACAGCCGTGGGGTCATGTTTCCGTGAGGAGCTCTATGCGTGGGTATTTGACCGTCTTGCTGCAAAGACTTACAGCCGTTACAGCCGAGAGACGGTTATTTTTAACCCTTCTTTAATTTAAGAATTAAAAAACAGAAAAGGAGACGCATTAATTTAAGAATTAAAAAATATTAAAGGGGTATTAAAATATTCGTGTTTAATCACTAAATTGAAGAAAACCTCCCATAATTGTGCAAAAGATACGGGGTTTTTTTATCCTTCTTTAATTGAGGCATTAAAAACCATAAAAGGACGTGCTTTAATTTAAGAATTAAAAAAATTAAAGTGGTATTAAATATTAGACACTGATTTATGTTTAATTATTTCAGAATTAGTTAATTCTTTAATACATTAAAAAAGATCTAGGTATTTTTTTAATTGTTCTTTAATTCATGAAATAAAATGACATTAAAATATTAGACCCAGGTGTTAGGGGAGGTAGGGCTTGGAGGCGGAGCTTGGGGCGGGGTTAGGGGAGATGCTAGGGGCGGGGTTAGGGGTGGAGCTTGGGGGCAGGGTTATGGGAGGAGCTAGGGGAGGAGCCAGGGGCAGGGCTAGGGGAGGAGCCAGGGTGGGGCTTGGAGGTGGGACTAGGGGAGGGGTTAGGGGCGGGGCTTAGGGGCGGGACATAGTGACGTAGTCGATTCTGATTGGCTGACAGGGCCATAAATCAGTTTTTGACATAAGGTCGCTCAGTTTACTCTCTGAAGTGACTTGGTTGCTGACAACATACAGAACCCCGAGAAACTGTTTGACTATACCACTGAGAACCCTGCAAACAGGAGATGCTCTGAGTCAGCTGATTCAACTGTTCCTGCTACAACTTGAGCCTCTCCGTCATCTCATGCAGCTCAGAGGCCTGGGAACAGCTAACCTCAGCCTGGTCACTGCCCTGAACCACACACTGAGCACCAGCAACAGAAGGGACGGAAGAACTACGACCCTTCACAACTCCAGGTAGACCCTCTCGTTCCACCTAATCGCCTCAACCCTAACCTCCAATAAGGGAGTGGTAGCCTGCCGGTGCACAAACCACTTCAACTCACGAAGTGACCCGTCAAGCACGTACTCCACAAACTGATCAGATAACAAAACCTCTGTATTAGGGATACCATTGGGGGCACACTGCTTCATAGGTGCCATCAAGTTCATCAATGCCAATGAAAACTCGAGTTTCTTCTTCATGCTGCAGTCAGAACAAAAAGGCCTCTTGTAGCACTACATAGGACTCCACATCCCCATATAGCCCCTGTAATACATCAATAATCTTGGACGGGTGCGAAAGTTCTTCACTGGAATGCTACTTAACCCTTATAAGGTCTTTGGGTCTGTGGGACCCATTTTCAGTTTTGATTCAAATAAATTTTTTTTTCCAAACTAAGATTCATTAGTCTTGGCTCATTTTCTGTGAGGAACATAAATCAGAAAACATTTTCAGTGGCACCCCCTGTATACTGTATACTGTAAAAACGTACATGATGAAGCCATTGTCCCGTCTCATTCCATCGCTATAAGGCGCCAATAGGCTGCATTTGCATGTGCATTTATGTACCTGTAGTTTTACGTGTTCTGATTCTTGCGTCGTCTTTTTCTCATGTTTAGAATCTCGCAAATTTGAATGTTTAAATCTCGCCAATTTGCGTGTTATTTCTCGTAAATTTGCATGTTTATTCTCGTATATTTATGACTTTAAACTTGAAAATGTAATCTCCACCCCCATCCCAACCCCCCAGCCTTAACACGCCATCCTAACAAACTGTTGTCATAAAAGCCGTAAAAAGCCACAAACCGACATTATGACGAAGAGTAGACGCCATATTGGTTACTGTGGCACAAGAAATGCGCCCGCCATCTTGGATCAGTCATCGTGGTGATTCTATCACAAGGCTGACGGCAGGAGAACATAGACTTTATAAAGGGGAAGTAGACGCTGCACAGGTTGCTGAGGCGCAAGAAATGCGGCCGCCATCTTGGAGCTGTCATCGTAGTGATTCTATCACAAGGCGCAGTGAGGATTTGATTTTATAATCTTTCTTTTTCAGTCTTTGTAAAATAATATGTGTGAAATACTAAGTGTTCCAATACTTTTGGAGGGCACTGTATCCTAAGCTTATGATGAGTGCAAAATGAGTGGTATTATTACTGTTTTGTTTAAGAATGTTTAATTTTCACTGTTGCTACACTTTGTGTGAAATCATAGTCATATCTTACATCATATTGATATGACAATATTGCAATATGATAATTTGGCCATATTGTAGGCAAACAAAGAGAAAGGCTTATAAAGGTGGGAGGTCTGGGGGAGAAATCAAGAAATGTGCATTAGTTCCACCCACCAATGACAGAATGTTTTCACTCGTATTTTTCTTGTTTTGTTGGTGTGTAAACAGCATTGGACAAAAAGTAATGAGCCGAAAATCACATTTTACTAAAAAGGTGGACATGTCCTAGAATAGAAACCAATAGGTTTTGGAGCTGATCTGGATCAAGATGTGAATGTTGGAACTTTGTTCATTACAGCATTAAAAAAAGACCATGTGAAAATAACATTGACTGAATGTTAAAGCAACTAGAGCAACCAAACCCAGAAGTAGGACTAATAAACCCATATTGAACTATGACAATGAGTGTTTCTCTACTTTTTCTGTTCCTGCACCAAGTCTATTCATTTTTTTTTTAACAAATAAACAAACACACTGAGGCAAAAGTTATACCTCTGTTGTGGAAGTAATTAGAGAAATGTGGGTGTTAATAATTACTGATTTGTTCTGTTGTGTTGCATATTAAACATAAGGTGAATGAGGTACGTTATGCACTTTGTCTTTTCTGTTCAGTTGAATTGAGTACAGTACACCTCTGTTAACGTCAAAGAACTCTAATGATACAAATTTATTTAGAAAAATTTACTTTATATTTTTGCTTTTTACAAGCCTAATACAATTTTTTCAATTTTTTTTTCAACCTTTGGATAAAATAAATTGAATTAATAAGTTAATTATGTTTTGTGTGTGTGTGTGTGTGTGTGTGTGTGTGTGTGTGTGTGTGTGTGTGTGTGTGTGTGTGTGTGTGTGTGTGTGTGTGTGTGTGTGTGTGTGTGTGTGTGTGTGTGTGTGTGAGAGAGAGAGAGAAACTGTGTCATATTCTTCCATTAGACATACTGGAAAACTGGTCAGCAGAGGTGGGACTCTGTACGAGTGATTGGATGTTTTGGTATCAGTATATTGAATATTGCAGAATTTGTTATTTTGGTCATTTTAGTTGGTGACTAAAAAACTCATCACATAACTTGAGTTTTTCCCTTTCATTTTTTTTTTATTTCTGATGATGATTATGTTTGGACAGGGGTATTCCAGCTGTATGATTCTTGAGAAAAAGCAATGCAATGATGCAGTAAAGTATTTTTTTTTTCTTCAACAAACCAACCAAAGTGCATAAAGAACATAATAAAGGTTGATGAGGTTTCTGAACAGCTGATCTTTTCCCACCTGACTTTCAATGCCAACATAATCTTAAGAGAAGATAAAGACAGAGAAGATGATGGGTAAAATGGATATCAGCAGAGGAGCTGCAAGAGACAGGAAGACAGGTATCACAGGGCTCGAACCCGCATTAGTAGTAGTAGTGTTAGTAGTATTAGTAGTAGTAGTATTAGTAGTATTAGTAGTAGTTGGAGGAGCAGTTGCAGAAATATTAGCTAAGGTAATGTATCCCGGCTGCTCTGCAGTAGGGATTTGTTGGTTGATCCAGCTTTGATACTTGGACACTCGAGCGTAGACTCCTGGAAAATTTGCATCACCACAACCACTTCCAAAACTCACAACTCCAGCCTGGGTCCACTGAGAATCTTGTTTATACACCAGTGGGCCACCGGAATCTCCCTGTGGAGGAGACAGAGGTTACCACATTTACTGGATATAATGACAAAACATAAAAATATTCTCAAACCCTTCCAAAAATGCTTATTATTCAGCAAAATGTCATTAAATGAACTACAAAGTTCAAGAAGTTGAAACTGTCTGTTTGCTCTATGAATTGTAAAGCGCTCTGACATATTTCACCTCACAAGAATCCGGTGAAAAAGCTGCTCAATGCAAATGTAACATGGAGAAAAAAAAAAAAATCAAATCAAGGCCAAAAATGTCAGTCAAAAGGAAAAACAAATCAGAAAGTGTGATTGTACAACAAACACCTCCACTGGAACAAAACAATTATTACCTCTGTTAACCAGCAAAAACCTTTATTCTCACCTGAGCTTTGTGATGTTATAATGTTTGACTGTTACATGAAAGGAAACAAGGAAAATGAACAAATACTTTTATCACAATCTGAACTTTGCGACATCAAAATGTTTGACTTCTCCATCAGAGGAAGGCAGCTAATCATCACATACCTGTATCACCATCTGAGCTTTATGATGTCATAATGTTAGACAGTTACATAAAAAAAAAAAAAAAACTGAAGACACATATATACGTAAACACAAATGTTTGTTCGTGTGTGTGTGTGTGTGTGTGTGTGTGTGTGTGTGTGTGTGTATGTGTGTGTGTGTGTGTGTGTGTGTGTGTGTACACAAAATAACTTAAAGACAATTTGTCCAATTTGTACCACATATGGTGGAATGACTGAATGCTAGCCAAGGAAAAAAACTGATTGTGACAAATTAAAAAAAAACTTTAGGTCACAGGTTTAGGTTATAAATTTCACACAATAATTATACACAGTGGATATTTGCATATTTGGTGATTTTTTTTTTTTGTGTGTGTGTGTGTGTTTTGTGTGTGTGTATTGGTAGTATGGCCATAGCAGATGGTCACTAGAGGTGGGTGGATCGATCCTAATATCGATAATATCGATACCAATGCTGGTATTGATATTGAACAATCCTTGTGTAAAAAGATTGATACTCAAGCTTTTTTTCTCTCCCGCACGCACTGACTGCTGCGCACGCAGATTCATCAAAGTCTACTCTCTGTCTGTAAGAGCAGTGCTGCGCTGTGTCACACAACACGGAGCAGCGCACCCTTGTATTGTGGTTTGTCAGCCCTCTACCTCAGGAGATTTTGTTTTAAGTTGTGTCGAGTGATATATATATATTTTTTTTTTAAATGTTGATTGTGATAATAAAGTATTTTGTTGTCACGTACAATGTTTGGCGAAATTCTATCCTAGTTCTTTTGGATCCTTTGGATCTATGAAGCTTAAAAATGAAAAAGTATCAGTATCGATATCGGCGATACTGGGCCTGTATTTACTTGGTATTGGATCAATACCAAAATTCCTGGTATCGCCCACCTCTATTGGTCACCGCTCTGAGTCTGGTCGGTTTGACGTTTCTTCCTACAATCAAAAAACACCTCAGGAAGTCACTTGACTCTGTTGCACACATGCTTGTTCTGGGGGTGGATAAATCTTGAACTTATGAGTGGCTTATATAATTTAACGAATAGACTTGATAGTTAGGGACATGGTGGCTTAGTGGTTAGCACTGTGTCATTACAGCAAGCAGGTCATTGGATCGGTTCTGGCCTACACCTTTATGTGTTTCTACGTTCTCGTGGGTTCTTTCTGGGTGCTCTGAATTCCTCCCACTTCCAAAGGCATGCAGGTTACGTGAAATGGAAACTTTAAATTGGCCATTGGCGAGTGTGATTGAGTTTGTTTGTCTATTTGTGGCTGTGTGATAGGCTGGTGTCCTGTACATGGGGTACCTTGCCTCTCACTCTATAAATACTGGGACTTCAATGGCCCTGTGACCATTGAATGGATGGAGTAAGCACATATAGAAAATGAATAAATTGATATTTAGACTGGCTATTTTGGGGAATACACCTACTGTTTGTTTTTTCAGACTATACTGGTCACTTGACTTTAAAGATAGCAGGAATTTTGATCATATTGGCAATATCATGTTATGAATCCCTCCTTTAAATGCAAAGGAATAAAATTATAGTGGTGTCAAAGAAAAATTGTTTTTATTACTTAAATCTTAAAAAAAAAAAAAAAAAACAGAGGTCCTACAACTTTAAATAATTCATTTTAGTTAAGATCAGAGTCAGGGTCAGTGAATTTTTAACCCAAACTGTGCTGAGAATGACGCTGGCAAGACCAGCCAGAGAACAATTATTTTGGTGGTCAAGGTCATTGGGCTCAAATGTCAGATTGTCCTAACCCTTACTCTCTTCATGCCCATGGGTACTTTTACCTATGTACTAGATATTAATTTGTGTTAAAGTTGAGTGTTTTGAAAGGCTCACCTGGCAGGAGTCCTTTCCTGCTTGCCCGGCACAGAGCATGTTGTCTGTGATTCCGCCACCGTATGCTTGGTTACATTGGGAGTTGGACACAACGGGAACTTTTACTTCCTGCAGCAATTGTGCGATAGATCCTGAAAACAAAAAAAATTCAATAAATCCACATAAATATCTGAAAGTATTCACATCCCAGGAAAGGAGGTCTTGTGGAAGATTGTTATGAATTTAGGTGTGAAACCTGTTTTGTTGTCAGTGTCAAAATGCTCTTTTGAAAAGTGTTTTGATCATAAAACCATGTAAAGTGGGAAAATATCTCACCCCCACTGCTGGTGGTCCCATAACCGGTGACCCAGGTTTGAATTCCATTATTGATGATGCTGCCATCAGCTGCCAGACACACCGGAGTGACAAAATCATTGAAGTCAACAGAGGAGGCCAGCTTCAATAAGGCCACGTCGTTGTCGTTAGGTCTTTGATTATAGTCAGGGTGGACGATGACCTGTGAGACGGTCCGTTCCACTGAATTTTGATTACCCCCAGAAATGGTCAGTGTTCCAAATAAAACTCTTACGCCACTCGTGCTGTTACTGAAAGCATAAAAAAAACAAGCAATATTACAGAATCAAGGAATGAAAAAGGACCAACAGAACAAATCTGCCTCTGTGCACGTGGACAACATTCAGAGTGAATGAATGAGATTTACAGCATAAATAATATATTCAAATGTTATTTGTCTTATTGTCATAAAAACGCTTCTTTCTCTTTTCTTTTGGAGTTTGTCTTATGGAATGTTCAAAACTATTTTTGTGTCACTGTGGCACTTATAAATAACTGTTTTTTTCAAATCATATTCCTTATTTTAATGGTATCAATGTCAAAACCTTTGTCAAGAAAACAAGCTAATGAAAAAATATTTACATTTAAACAGACGTGTTAAAATATATTTTCAAAATCAAAAATGCTGTCAGGTAAATTCTATTGTGCCGTTATTATTATGGCAGCAAAATGTGACCATATTTTAGCTCTCTATTAAAAAAATTGCTATGATTGTAATTCTGTTACCATAGAATTGTCCAGTTGTTAAAATATTCAACAAAAACATGGCGATATAGTAATAAATATGACAATTTGATGAAGAATACATTCATGTGTAGTAAAAGTGAAAATCCTTTTGGATCTGAAATCGTAATAAAATAATATAGGTGAATCCTCAGTTTGACAAAATAGAAACTAGTTTACAGCTCTGACAGTTCTGCAATTACTCTTATTTAAAATTTTTGTGACATATTTTTGTGACCTTTGTGATTTAATGTGAACTCACCTTTCAAAACAGTGAGCAGCTGTTAGGACCCACAGACTGGATATCAGGGACCCTCCACATAAAGCGTTTTGTCGCCGCACAACAGCCTGCCAGGGCCAACTGCCAAGAGTGGCATCCTGGCCTCCCACGATCTTGGTGTTGAACGGCGCTTTGCCGCACACTGGAGGGTTTAGAACACAGGAGAAACCATGTGGATCAGGTTCTCTCTCTACATCCTGGCAAATTTTGATGGATTCAGTATCTAATGCAGTTCAATGGTGTCTGTTTACATCAGCTTACATTTCTTTTGTTGTTGTTTTTTTTTTTAGTTTAATTGCATGTTTTAAGGGTTGTTGTGATGGATCATGTCCTGTCTGTCGTCTGCACCTTTCTCTGTCACACCAACCAGCTCCATGTCCTCCCTCATTACATCTGTGACCGGAGGACCTATCTTTGTGGCCGGGATGGCGGTGGGATTCGAACTGAAGACCAAAACTCTACCAGGTCAGCCAAAGGGGAATTCCCCGGTAGCCAAGCTAGCAAGAACATCTCTTCTATCTGGACTTCACCTTGGTACACATCCATATAAACCTCTTCTTCTCCTCCAGTCTGATTCATCCATCCTCAGCATCCTTCTGTTGATATACCTCCTCTGCAGATGCCAAACCAACTCCATGTTAAATCTCTCACTTTGTCTCCAAACTATCCAACCTGCACTGTCTGACATGCTCATTCCTAATCCTGTTCGTCTTTGTCACTCCAAAGGAAAATCCTAACAACTTCTGTGATGTTAACTCCACCTTTACTACCAAACCATTCTTCCAGCCTCTTTCTCATTCAGGTACATTTATTCCATGCTTATTCTCCTGATTTTTATTCCTCCTCTCTCCAGAGCATACCTCCATGTTTGCTGGCTCACTGCAACCTCCTCCCAGTGCCTGAAACAGTCCACCTAGGTTGCTTGTACGTTCCTTTTGACATAGTCCACTACCGTCTTTTGTCGAGTAACTGCTCAATAATAATAACAAAAATAGAGTTGTGTTCAAAAGTTTACATACCCCGGCAGAAGTTTAGTTTTTTTTTTTTTTTTTTTTTGCCATTTTTAAGAGTATATGAATGACAACACAAAAACTTTTTTCACTCATGGTTAGTGGTTGGGTGAAGCCATTTATTGTCAAACAACTGTGTTTACTCTTTTTAAATCAAAATGACAACACAAACTACCCAAATGACCCTGATCCAAAGTTTACATACCCCTATTCTTAATACTGTGTATTTCCCCTTTAACATCACTGACAGCTTGGAGTCTTTTGTGGTAGTTATGGACGAGGCTCTCTGATGGTGAAGCTGCCACTGAATATGTCTTGGACTTTATTTACATTAATTACAAAGAAATACAAACAGTATGGCACTCTATGGTAAATCTGCATGGAGTAGACAGTTCTCAAAAACTGAGTGACTGTGCAAGAAGGAGAAGAGGAAAGCCACCAAGACACCCAGACAACCCAGGAGAAGTTATGGGCTCATGTGGCTGTGATTGGAGAAAATATGCACAGTGAAAGCTTTGCATTTTGTATCACTACTCTTAGCTTCATAGTGGAGTAGAGCAGAGAAGGATTTTCTTTCACCAAAACAGATCAAATCCAGGCTTCCATCTCAGATGTACCTTCTGGCAATTTGTAGCTAAACTTTCAGGTTTTCTTTTTACGAAAATCCTCCTCTATACCACTTCATCATGAAGATGGATAACTGGTGATGCAAAATGCAAAGGTGGACCATCATTTAAAGCTTTCTGTGCTCATCACAATGTAACAAATTTCCTACAAACTGGCACAAAAATATGTTTCTGTAATGTGAACTGTGTTATAGTTTTGTGGTGCACAGAACAAAAGAAAATCCACAGTCAAATGCCAGTTGATTCGTTTGGTCATGCTTTTTATCTGCAACACAAACACACACATGCATATTTTGGAGTGTGTGTGGGCCGATCTTGGCTGATGTGTTCCAGTCTGTCTGCATAAAGCTCACAGAGAACAGTTTTCTTTACATACAGTTGTCTACCAACGGAACATAGCATAATTATTTATGAGTTTGTTTATGGAAATATCATCAATTTGCAGTTAATCAATCATTAAAAGTGTGAAGTAACAGATAGTTTTGTTTAGTTTTTAATTGCCAACATGCGAACATGCTCAGTTATGGGGCAGAGTTCATATGTAATGGAGCACAATGGATTGAGGGCGGGTGCTAAAGGGGTAAAATATGACACGTATGATGTAATTTTTTTACTTCCGGGGACATAAATATGGTGCTTTCTGTCCCCATAAGTGGTCAACTCCCTTGATATCACACAGGGTTCAAATGAGACTGCACTGCCCTGCTGGCTGACTGAAACTCATGTTGTGCTTGTGATCATTACCACATGCAAAATCCTCATTTACATACTGCTCCCTATTTGTACTTGGATAAGTGCAAAAATCTCAAAAGCATACACAATTTAGCACTTGTAAAAGGAATCTTAGTAAATCAGGTCCAGTATGTCCACCTTCCTCCTCTCTGTCACATCAGCCATCTCTCTCCTGTTACCAGTCATAGTGCCACCATTCAAAACTCCAACTCTCATTTCCTCACTTCTAACCTTCTACCTCTTCTCAAACCGTGCAGAGGCTTTGTGCGTCACGACCGATTCGCTGATCGAGCGAGACAACGGAACACCTCCGTTTCGGCGTGTCAGAGGACAAGTTTGGACATGCCTATCTCGGCTTTCAATGCTTACCAGTCCAGTGAGTATCAGAGAAATTGTGGAGAGCTGGGCATGTCCCAACTTGTCTCAACACTCCAAAATGGAGGTGTTCCTTTGTCTCGCTTCATCAGCGAATTGGTTGTGATGCGCACGGCTTTCCATGACAAAATCTCTTGTTAAAAGTGAAATCTGCCGGAAAATGGCTGATGTCCAGCTCTTGTTATAACCAGAGAAAGTGCACACAACGGTCTTGGATCCACAGAGCCATCCATTTAGAAATGATCCGGTGGTTTGTGGCTCTCGATGGCGGCACGGAGCGCGGCACGCCGAGCGTCCTTAAAGCTGTCCTTAAAGCTGTAGTAACAGTCCTTATTCTCTGTGAAGCCCGTAAAATTTTCGCCGAAAGCCAGATACATTTTTCGAGTGGTTTCCAGCTGCCAGTCTCTAACAGTTTCTGAAAAATTTCTGATGGAAAAAAAAGCCCAAATCATTCCGCCATTTCCTGACAATGAAAATCCACTGAGGGGGTGGACCACTCCTCACTCAAAGCCTGCTCACAGGCGAATGATGCAACCGACAGGCGTGGAAAAACTCACGTATGCGCACGAGGGTTCAAGCTTGTCTGACATAAAAACATATGAATCAAATCCATATATTTTTTTAAAAAAATAAAAAGGACCGTTACTTTATTGACAGACCTCGTATTTACACATCCCTGCACTAATGTCACCTTATCACATCTAAATTCCACTTCACATATTGTAAATAAGATGCTCCTATCTTTTTTCAATCCCAATCATGTTTATATATGAATATGTACTTATATTCTATTTCTACCTCATTTTCTTATTTAATTGTACTGTTACAAGTATTATTATTATTGCTTATCCTTGCACATGCTGTTGGATGAACATTTTCCTCTACTTGCACCCATCGTGTGTGTGTGTGTGTGTGTGTGTGTGTGTGTGTGTGTGTGTGTGTGTGTGTGTGTGTGTGTGTGTGTGTGTGTGTGTGTGTGTGTGTGTGTGTTTTTAAGAGCTGACGTAATGTGAATTTCTCCTCTGTGAGATCAATAAAGTCTTATCTTATCTTATCTTATCTTCCACCAGAACCCAGCTGGCCAACAGAACCATTGGAGGTTGGTGGTAACCCAAGCCTAGACAGATCTGACATGGAAATCCAGTTTGTGTCCTCCACATCTGATCTGTTATGGTTCATATATGTGAGTGTCACGTTTCATAAAAGTTAGTGGTTTTGTTTTTGAGACCATGATGTGTGAGTCCATGCATTGGTGTGAAATTAGTTTTGTGTTAAAGAAAAAATTATAGAATACAAACAAGACTCACCATCCAACTGTGCATCGATTCCTGCAAAAGAAACAAACTTTTAATATTGAGGAGAAACATTTCTTGTAAGTACTGCTGAGATAGGGTCCACTCCCCCCCCCCCCCCCCCCCCGAGAAAATGGGCAGATGTATTTCTTGTAAGTACAGCTTAAATTATTGTAAAGAAGTATTAGCTATCAAAACCTCAAGATCTAAGTTTCATTCCAGAACAATAAACAGTTGCATGGAAAAACCCAATTGTTCTTGTCACGTAAGTGACGAGAAGAATTAAAAAACACGCACACACACCCAAAGACAAGTCATGATCATTGAGCAACACTAATTTATACAGTGTGTACCTTCAGCGTGCCAGCTGATCAGAATCACAATGTTGTCAATCAGGTTTTACCTCGTTTGTGAACAGTGTTGCCACAGTTACTTTGAAAAAGTAATCCAATTACTGATTACTCCTTGAAAAAGTAACTTAGTTACTTTACTGATTACTCAATTGTAAAAGTAACTAAGTTAGATTACTAGTTACTTTTTTAGTTACTTTCCCCAGCTGCCGACAACAACCCACGTCAACATGACAATGATACCTGTTTTGCCAAAACTCACTTTATAGTCACCCTTTCTTGACTTCAATGAAAATAAATACTTGTTTTATAAAAAGTAAAATAAAGCCCTCTTTCTTGACCTCATATTTAACTGTTGACAGCACTGTAACAGTAAAACTTGCAATTTCAAACCTACATTTTTTATAAATGTAACTATTAAATTCTAACATTTTTCTAACATTTAAATTCTCTCTAAACATTTTACTTGTCGAAATTATTATTATTTTAAGCAATATTAGTAGTTGTAGTAAAAAACGGCTTCAAAACTGGACCTTTAATCTAGGGGTGTTGTGGGGGCACATCCTTGCCCCACGCCCCCATTCCATCTGGATTCGCCCCTGCTTTGGCGTTTGAGCACAAAGAATGGATAACATTTATTTATGCAGAAAACAGGACCAGATTTACAGGTAAGAAAGTTTTATTGCGTTTTCACATCATGTGGTCCTCAGAAAGAGAGTTTAGGTGCATCTGAGTGGAAAATAGTGTTAGTTGTTGACGCGTCGCGGAGGATCAGCTGTTTTTAACGAGACGATACGGAGAGGCTCAGCTCAGAATTCTAAATAAAGAAGGGAAAAAAGTATAAAAATGTCTCACCTGGTCAGTGCAGGTGTGCTGATCACCGCGCTTTAAGAGGTGAGGACGAGTCGAGCAGCTGCAAAAAACCGTGGATGAAAAGCTCACAGCTCACTGAAAGTGGGCAGTTCAGTCGAACCCCGACCTCCTGCCCACAGACCAAGTTTAATGCTGCTGTTGACCCACAATGAAAAATAATAGTAACGCACAGTGACATGGAGAAGTAACTTTAATCTGATTACTGATTTGGAAAGATTAACGCGTTAGATTACTCGTTACTAAAAAAAAGTGATCAGATTAGAGTAACGCGTTACCGGCATCACTGTTTGTGAAGATGAAGCTGTTTACTAAACAGGGCCTGTTTACTATTTCTAAATGTTTCTTATTTCAGTTTGCTTCAATTTTCAGATGAGGCAACTATAAAACAGATCATGGTCACCATCAGCCCTTTATGGGGATGAAAGAAAGTGACAAACAACCTCATTTCAACTGCACTGATTATTCTCTGGAACAATGATACGTCTGGCAGAAATGGACCTAGAATTTTACATAAGCACAAAAAAGTTACTCGTTGTATTGGTCTGGTGCAT
Organism: Thalassophryne amazonica; assembly: GCF_902500255.1. NCBI lineage: Eukaryota > Metazoa > Chordata > Actinopteri > Batrachoidiformes > Batrachoididae > Thalassophryne > Thalassophryne amazonica. Next base: position 71,877,714 of record NC_047118.1, read on the forward strand.
CAAAGTCACCAGTTGTCATCATTATGTCTGTTTAATTTGAGGATTTACAAGAATTTGCAAGCATAATGAAAACCCTGAAAACATGTTGAAAAAGAAATGTTTTGAATATTAATTTAGGTCTACATTTAAAAAAATGCTTAAAGTGCCAGGGGGTTAAAAGGGCTATAACTAGGGGAATCTGGGGGGTGGAGCCCCCCCGTAGCTGAAAGGCAAAGAAAAAGAAAAATGCTTAAAAAGGTGGGGGGGTCTGGGGAGTGGAGCCCCCAGCACCCCCCCCCCCCCCCCAAGAAGCTGAAAGGCAAAAAAGAAAAATGCCTAAAAAGGCGGCGCCCACCCAGAACCTGAAAGGTTTTAGCCATGGAAGCATTTACTCAAAAAAAAAAAGTCTGAAGGACCTTTTGAGGAGCAAACTGGAGCGATCTGAAGTGTTCAGCAACTGACAGATGAATATGGTGGTGTTTGTGGAGACAATGCGCCTCATTCACGTGACAGAACTTAACGATGCACTGTTAAACATGATAGCGCGCAACAATGAGGAACATTATTCTTGACTGTGCCTAATGGTTCCTGATCATTCGCCAGCAACACGTGCCATTAATTGTAATGTGTGGTAACAGGTTGCAGCAGTTCCTGAGGACACCTGACGCCTCTGCCTCAAATCATCACATTCATGATCAGCGGCCAAGAATGTATACTTCGTGGCATTCGTGACTTGTCATCGTTATTAGAGGTGGGCGATACTGGGAATTTTGGTATTGATCCGATACCAAGTAAATACAGGCCCAGTATCACCGATACCAATACCAATACCGATACTTTTTCATATTTAAGCTTCATAGATCCAAAGGATTCAAAAGACCTAGGACAGAATTTTGCCAAACATTGTACGTGACAACAAAATACTTTATTATCACAATCAACATTTTTGTTTAAAAAAAAAAAAATCACTCAACACAACTTAAAACAAAATCTCCTGAGGTAGAGGGCTGACAAACCACAATACAAGGGTGTGCTGCTCCGTGTTGTCTGACACAGCGCAGCACTGCTCTTACAGACAGAGAGTAGACTTTGATGAATCTGTGTGCACAGCAGTCAGTGCGTGCGGGAGAGAAAAAAAGCATGAGTATCGATCTTTTTACATGAGGATCGTTCAATACCAATACCAACGTTGGTATCAATATTATCGATATTAGGATCGATCCGCCCACCTCCAGTGGTTATGTGTAAAAGCAGCATCCCTGATTTACGCTCAATTAAAAAAACAAAAAACCTCTCATGACAATACTGATCAATTACTTTATATATATATATATATATATATATATATATATATATAAATATATAAATATATATATATATATATATGTGTGTGTGTGTGTTTGTGTGTGTGTAAAACACCTTAATTTACCTTGATCCCCTTTCTTTTAATGTCAGTGACTTGGTTTACAATGGTTTATAAATAAAGAATGTTTTTGGGAGCAATAGTTGGCTTGAATGTGTATAACTTTTTTTTTTTTCAAGGTTTAAACATCAGCACTAGACCACAAGTCGTTTTTAGCATCAAGGATATGTTCTCTGACATGAGCAATGAAACAGCTTCATTAATATTTCCTGCTTCATACAAAAGTAACTTGCTTTAATAACTGTCAAATATATCTTAAATATATCAAATATATACTGTCAGATATAACTGAAATGTGGGGTTTTGTGCGTAAACTGATGTTTTTAGTGAAATGCTGGTTAACCTTTAACAGCCACACGGAGCTCTAATGCATTACAGTTTTCTACAACCGCTATGACCCGTTTGTTAGAACCTTAAACACTTTTTCAAAACTGTTAACGCACATCACACCTGAAACACACAATTCCCCAAACAGGTAATTTCATGCTCAAATTCACACAGTGTAAATGAACACAGACACACACTTCCAAAATACAATATTACACTAACACAGGTCACCAAATCTACCAAAGCACTGACACACGTTGTCTTCCAACAGAAACATTTAGTTAGTCACACCACAGTGTCATAAAAAACACAGACAACTGATGGAATAACACAGTTCAAAAAAGCAATCATTGAAATGTTTAGTGGAAGTTCTCACCTGTAAATAAAAGCTCCAGAAGGAAAACAACAAAAACCTGCTGTTCGAACTTCATAGTGTGACTCTTTGATTTCCTCATAAGCCACGAGCAAGGTTAATATGTAGATGAGGAAACTGTGACTACACTGTGCACCTGTCAGGTGAGATATTTTTCGACTGTCTAAACACTTCCTCAAAGAAAAAAATTACTGTGCATTCAGAAAGTATTCACAGCACTTCACTTTTTACACATTTTATGTTACAGCCTTATTCCAAAATGGATGAAATTCAGTTTTCCCTCAAAATTTTATTCATAACACCCCATAATGACAACTTAATTTTTTTTTTATTTTTTTGCAAAAAAAAAAAAAAAACTAAGAAATCACATGCACATAAAGTATTTGTGCTCTTTGCTCAATACTTTGTTGATGCAACCTTGGTAACAATTACAGCCTCAAGTCTTCTTGAATGTGATACCACAGGTTTGGGGCACCTATCATTGGATAGTTTTGCCCATTCCTCTTTGCAACACCTCTCAGGCTCCATCAGGTTGGATAGGGAGCATTTCTGCAAAGCCATTTTCAGAGGTGTTCCATCAAATTCAGGTGGGCTCTGGCTGGCCCACTCAAGGACATTCACAGAGTTGTCCTGAAGCCACTCCTTTGATATCTTGGCTGTGTGCTTCGGGTCATTGTCCTGCTGTAAGATGAACCGTTGCCCCAGTCTGAAGTCAAGAGCACTCTGGAGCAGGTTTTCATCCAGGATGTCATTTCTGCATTCATCTTTCCCTCAATCCTGACTAGTCTAACAGTTCCTGCTTCTGAAAAATATCCCCACACCATGATGCTACCACCACCATGCTTCACTGTAGGGATGGTGCCTGGTTTCCTCCAAACATGACACCTGGCGTTCACACCAAAGAGTTCAATCTTTGTCTCATCAACATGGTATCCCAACTGACATCGTTTCAGACCGTGGTCCACAGTTCTCCTCGCAAGTCTGGAGGAGTTTCTGTAGGGAGCTGGGGGCCACGGCGAGCCTGTCATCCGGGTACCACCCCCAGACCAACGGCCAAGCAGAGTTGGCAAACCAGGACTTAGAGCAGGCCTTGCGGTGTGTTACCTCCGCGCCTGACGGCCTGGAATCAACATCTGGCCTGGATCAAGTATGCCCACAACAGCCAAATCTCATCGTCTACCGGCCTCTCCCCCTTTGAGGTATGTTTGGGGTACCGGCCCCCATTGTTTCCTGCCGTAGAGGGAGAGGTCGAGGTGCCCTCGGTCCAGGCCCACCTCAGGAGATGCTGTCGGGTGTGGAAGACTGCCTGCTCTGCTCTCTTGAGAGCCCGGACGCGGGCTAAGGACCATGCAGACCACCGACGAGCCCCGGCCCCAGCTTACCAGCCCGGGCAGGAGGTTTGGCTATCAACCAAAAACATACCTCTGCATACGGAGTCACCAAAACTCACTGACCGGTTCATCAGACCCTTTAAAATCCTCAAGGCCATCAGCCCCGCCGCAGTGAAGCTCCAGCTCCCAGCTTCACTGCGGATACATCCAGTGTTTCATGTGTCAAAGATCAAACCATACCACACTTCGGACCTCTGCACCCCTGGACCGGCGCCGCCTCCTGCTCGCATCATCAACGGCAAGCCAGCTTGGACCGTACGAAGGCTCCTTGATGTACGTCGGAGGGGTCGGGGGTACCAGGACCTGGTAGACTGGGAGGGATATGGCCCAGAAGAACGCTCCTGGGTGAAGAGGAGCTTCATCTTGGATCCCGCCCTCCTGGCGGACTTCTACCAGCAGCACCCCCACAAGCCGGGTCGGGCGCCAGGAGGCGCCCGTTGAGATGGGGAGTCCTGTTGTGTGGGCTGCCGAAGAGGAGGTACTGCTGGCCCACCACCAGAGGGCGCCCTGCCTGTTGGCGGGTTTCAGGCACCAGAGGGCGTAGTGGCCTGGTTGGATCACCAGGTGCACCTTGTCGGCTGTCACCTGTCAGTCATCAACACCCATCACCTCAGCCATAAAAGCCTGGGAGAGACACCATAACTCTGCCGAGTTATCTCCTTACCTTTCAGGTAAACGTCTCAGCCGTTTTTGTGCCGTACGCACATATTTTGCTTTTGAACTCTTTGCAGTCGTAACCTTCTGTATACTTGCAGCTTGGAGCTGGTTTTGTGTAAGTTTGGAGGAGCTGGCGTTTCCACTCCTCACTTTCCTAATCTCTAAGTGTTACATTAGGCACTGCACGTACTCAGTTTTCCTGTTCTCTGGGAGTGGAGGATTTTCCCTCAAGAAGGAACTGTGTTTTTGCTGACTGTTTGCTGGGTGTACACACACCCACCTTAACCTGTGTTTGTTCCTGCCAGCAGTACCGGGTCTGACAGCTGGAGCGGTGGCCACCTGGGGATTCGGGACTTGGCGGCTCTGGTGTGTTGCAGGTCTCCGTTGACGGTGGAACTTCGTGGGTCCCAGCTCTTCTCTGGATAGGCGTCTCCTACCCTCGGGCCTGCCCACGCGTCACCCTTTTGAATTGACTGTCTAAAAGTATATTTGAGTGTTGTGCACATTTGCAGAATAAATTGTGATTTATTTGGAATTCCTATTGACCGTTCATTTACACCCCCTGGCGTGGGTCTGTGCATTCACTTTCTCAACACAAGGAGACTTGGTGGTGGAATGAAGAGGTCCAGGAAAGCATAAGGAGAAAGAGGTTGGCAAAAAAGTTTTGGGATAGTTGGAGAGATGAAGAAAGTAGACAGGAGTACAAGGAGATGTGGCGTAAGGCGAAAACAGAAGTGGCAAAAGCGAAGGAAAAGGCATATTGCAAGCTGTACAAGAAGTTGAATAGTAAGGAAGGAGAAAAGGACTTGTACTGATTGGCCAGACAAAGGGACAAAGCTGGAAAGGATGTGCAGCAAGTTAGGGTGGTAAAAGATGAGTGAGGAGGAGACAAGTGAGGAATCTGTGCTGAGAAGGTGGAGGGAATATTTTGAAGAGCTGATGAATAAAGAAAATGAGTGAGAGAAAAGGCTGGATGATGTGGTGAGAGTAAATCAGGAAGTACAAGAGATTAGTAAGGGAGATGTGAGGGCTGCTATGAAGAGGATAAAGAGTGGAAAGGCAGTTGGTCCAGATGACATTCCAGTGGAGGCATGGAAATGTCTAGGAGAGATGGCACTAGAGTTTCTAACCAGATTGTTTAATAAAATCTTGGAAAGTGAGAAGATGCCTGAAGAGTGGAGACGAAGTGTGCTAGTTCCTATTTTCAAGAACAAGGGTGATGTGCAGAGCTGCAGTAATTACAGAGGCATAAAGTTAATCAGCCACAGCATGAAGTGATGGGAAAGAGTAATAGAAGCTAGGCTTAGAAAACAGGTGAAGATCTGTGAGCAGCAATATGGTTTCATGCCGAAAAAGAGCACTACAGATGCAATGTTTGCTCTGAGAATACTGTTGGAGAAGTACAGAGAAGGCCAGAAAGAGTTACATTGGGCCTCATGTATCAACGTTGCGTACGGCGATATTTGAGCGTATATGGGGTGTACGCCAAAACGGCTGCGCTACTTGGCATTTATCAATGTGGTCGTTGGCGTACGCTGCGCTGAAAATATACACCAGGTCGAGAGGTGGCGTAAATTATACACCAAAATGAACCAGCGCTGGAATCCACATAAAAATGAAGATGATCAACATGATAAACAGTGCCATTATACAAATCAATGCATATGTTACATAAATAACACTTTCCTGATTATACTACATAATAATCAATACAAATCCCGCCTTTGCGGGAGTGTTATGGAGCACGCTCCGTGGCGACAGCACTGACTGCAAAGACAGCGCTGCTCGCCTTTTTCTCCAGACTTCGAGCCTGGAGCCAGAGCAGCGCTGAGCTTAACTTTATGTGGTGTGATCGTTTAAGACAATGAAATTGATAATAACAACTGTAGTTCCGTCATTCCCTTAATTCGCCCGTGCTGCAGCCAGGTTTTGTCGTCGCCATTCGGTTGTCACATTAAAATAAATACAGAAATACATTTAAAAAATAAAGAAATCTGACAGATTAGGCATGTCTTATTAATTGAGCAAGCAAATATCCACGTCAAGAATTACTGACATGTGAAAAGAGAATACAGTGGTCCCTCGCTATAACGCCGTTCACCTGTCGTGGCCTCGGAGTCTCGCGGAGTATTTAGTCCAATTTTGCATGCCTTTTTTTTTTTTTTTTACAGTGTTCTGTGTTCTGTGTATCTGTTTATAAGAATCGTGTTGCCCAGAAGAGAAAAGAGCGCCAACAACTACTCATAACTGTGTTTGTCACACGGAAACAGACACCTGCAGCAGCGAGATGTGAGTGGGAAAAGGCGCAGCGCCAGGACGCAGAGGAGCGATCTGTGAAATCACTATTAATAATTTCTTATGTGTCCGACCTCGTTCGTTGATCGTTAAAATTAATTCGTTAGTTCTAAATGCCATCATAATTATTTATAGGAAAACGTTCTATTTTTATTTCTCAAACAAATGTTTGGGCCTGAAAACAGTTTGGTATTATTTTCCTACTAAGGTTTGAACTTTGAGAGTGTTTACACACGAGAGAAAAGAGAAAATGTTCATGCCTGATTGAGAAAGTGTATAAACTGTGTAGTGAGGGGTTTTACAGCCTTAAAACGTCTATAATTGTAAAAAATAACGCTGACTACGTCGCGGTTTCGCCGCTTTCGGGCCATTTTTTAGAACGGAACTCCAGCGATTAATGACGGACCACTGTAACACTTTATTGATTATATCCTACAAAACAATTGATACGACGGCCGCTTTTGACGCTCTATTGGCACGCGTCGTGATTGGTGGAGTTCTTTCTCATTGCCGTCTTCCCGACTTCCATGTCGTAAAATGAGGGTGTGTCTGAAGCGGAGTCTGAATATTTATGGGCGTGTTTATTATAATTACGATCGTTTCCACCCGCCGCATTTATCAAGATCACGTCAGGTGTACGCCAGAAATGGGCAGGTGCGCACTGCTTGATACATGTCACGGTGACTTTGGTGTATTTCAAGTTTACGCTGTAAATTTACGCCACAAGTGCGCAACATTGATACATGAGGCCCATTGTGTGTTTGTGGACTTAGAAAAAGCTTATGATAGGGTGCCAAGAGAAGAGCTGTGGTATTGTATGAGGAAGTCTGGAGTGGCAGAGAAGTATGTTAGGGTAGTGCAGGACATGTACAAGAATAGTGTGGCAGCGGTGAGATGCGCAGTCGGAATGACAGACTCATTCAAGGTGGAAGTGGGATTACACCAAGGATCAGTTCTGAGTCCTTTCTTGTTTGCAGTGGTGATGGAGAGGTTCATGGGCGCAATTTGGTGGGGGATAGGGGGGACATGTCCACCCCACGTTTTTAACCAGGGAGGACAGAATATGGTATGTCCCCCCCACCTTCTGACATATATGTGTGTACTTGAAACATGCTATGCCAGTCTTATGTGCAAAACCATGTCAGAATAGTATCTTTGTTTCTGCAAGTTTGTATTTTTAGCAGCATTGACTTGTTTACAACACCTGTTTCTTGTTTGTCACATTCAGAATTTTCTGGGACTGCATTTGCCCAGATTTGAAACCAAAAATAGTTGCCTCTAGGGACTAGTGTCTACACATAAGTATCAATGGACCATATGCTAATTTACTAAATTCTGAAAGTTAGAAAAGTAAATCAGAAAAGCTATCTGGGACCTCAGAAAGCCCATCTGTAATTATTGCTTGATCTCCAAAATCAGTCTATGCAAGCAAAATTATGTTCAGTATGAGTGTTGTCATTAGTGCCACTTCAAAAATTAAATTCATGATAAGTAATTTATCCTAAACTTATTGTTGTGTGGGCCGCCAGAAGAGGAGGTACTGCTGGCCCACCACCAGTGGACGCCCTGCCTGAAGTGCGGGCTTCAGGCACGAGAGGGCGCTGCCGCCACGGACACAGCAAGGGGGTGAAAGCTGTCACTCATTATCTCTTGACAGCTGTCACCCATCTACTCTACATCATCTCACTCCATAAAGACCAGACGTCATCTCCACCTCGTTGCCGAGATATCGTACTTCTTTGGAGGTAATAGACTCAGCCGTTTGTGTTTTGCAATATATCTGTATATTGTGAGTGTTTGCAGGAGTACCGGCCCCTCTTTCTGTGGAAGCTGAGTGAGTGCAGGACGGCACTCTTTTCCCCTGAGGAATCACAGCGGTACTCTGCAGAATATTGAGTGAGAGGTGGAGGTGGCATTCCCACCGTTGTTGTTACGGGGTGTACACACACCCACACTTGACTGTCTTTGTTCTTCGCCAGCAGTACCAGATCCGACAGTCGGGGACGGTGATCACCTGGGAATTCGGGACTTGGCTGCTCCAGTATTCACCAGGTTCGGTGGCGGCAGAAATCGTGTGGTTCCGGCTCTTCTCAGGACAGACGTCTTCTATCCTCGAGCCTGCCCACACGTCACCTTTGTGGATTGACTGTAATCATATTCTGAGATTGTCTGTATGTTCGTTGTGCACCTTCACAACATTAAATTGTTATTTTTTGGCTCATCTATTGACCGTTCATTTGCGCCCCTGTTGTGGGTCCGTGTCACTACACTTTCACAACACTTATGATCTGTTGTTTTTTCAAACTTGTGCAAAAACAAATCTTGAGAAAAAAAAATACAGTATGCGATAGTTAATAATTATTAAGAGCCTGTTCTTTCATATTTATGAATACATTTTACCACATTGCAGTTGGGTTTTTTTTAATGAAAACTCAACCTATCATTCTTTTTGAGTTCTACACATGTGGTGATACCTTATTTACACCAGGATGTTAATAAAATCAATGCTGGTTATTCTCAGAATAAAGTACTTATATCCACAGTTTCAAATTGCATACGTCAAATGGTGTCCACTTTATGGTCTTCTCAAAACATTAAAATTACTGTTCTGGATGCTCAGAATGCATCTGAGCTTATCTAGAAACCGTTGGCTTCTGGGGGCCTAAAGCGGCCACCAGACACCCAGCCTATGGGCTTCGGCGCTGCGGGGCTTGCACTTTGTCCCCCCAATTTCTAGTTCTAAACTGCGCCCTTGGACAGGTTAATGGATGAGATCAGACAGGAGTCCCCATGGACTATGATGTTTGCAGATGACATTGTGATCTGTAATGAGAGTAGAGAGCAAGTTGAGTCTAGTCTGGAGAGGTGGAGATATGCTTTGGAGAGAAGGGGAATGAAAGTCAGTAGAAGCAAGACTGAGTACGTGTGTGAATGGGAGGGAGCCCAGTGGAATAGTGCAGTTACAAGGAGTAACCGTGGTGAAAGTAGATGAGTTTAAATATTTGGGGTCAACTGTTCAAAGTAATGGAGAGTGTGGTAGAAAGGTGAAGAAGAGAGTGCAGGTAGGGTGGAGTGGGTGGGAAAAGGTGGCAGGAGTGATTTGTGACTGAAGAATATCAGCAAGACTGAAGGGGAAAGTTTACAAGACAGTAGCGAGACCAGCTATGTTGTATGCTTAGAGACGGTGGCACTAACAAAAAGACAAGAGGCAGAGCTGGAGGTGGCAGAGCTGAAGATGTTGAGATTCTCTTTGGGAGTGATGAGAATGGACAAGATTAGGAATGAACATATCAGAGGGACAGCTCAGGTGGGACGGTTTGGAGACAAAGTCAGAGAGGTGAGATTGAGATGGTTTGAACATGTGCAGATGAGGGACCCAGGGTATATAGGGAGAAGGATGCTGAGGATGGAGCCACCAGGCAGGAGGAGAAGAAGGAGGCCAAAGAGGAGGTTTATGGATGTGCCGAGGGAGGACATGTAGGTGGTTGGTGTGACAGAGGAAGATACAGAGGACAGGGTGAGAAGGAAACGATTGATCTGCTGTGGCGACCCCTAACGGGAACAGCCGAAAGACAAAGAAGAAGACTTCTGATCTTGTAGAGGATGTAGGATGGATTTCCTGCTTTCAGTCCACTCTTTGAGATCGTATCTTATCTCACTTTTTGATTGTCTGTCATGGTACATGTGAGTGCCACATTTCATAAAGATTACTGGATTCGTTTTTGAGACCACGGTCAAGTCAAATCAAGACAAGTGTGAGTCCATGCATTGGTGTGAAATTTGTTTTGTGTTAAAGAAAAAATTATATAAGCGAAGTGTTGCACAGTGGCGCAAAGCTCACTCATGGTACAGGGCGTCCTAAACAGGAAGTGCCAAAATACAAGTCCACAGTAAAACAGGAAATGTTCAAATGTCAAACACTTCCTGGATTGACAGACGAGATCCCATGGAATCTCATGGGAACTCAGTGGCAAGCTCACACTCAAACAGGAAGTGCCGAATTGTCAGTCACAGTGAAACAGGAAATGTTGAACACCTCCTGGCATGGGTGGAGCTAGAGTGGAGGCCGGGGTTTCACTGGACTCCCCTGAAATCTGATTAGACACAGATGATTGATATGTCACGGCACCACACGTCTGTTTGAAAGACCTACATTTTCAAATCAGTGAGTCACTTTGACTGCTAGGTTCCTCCTGTCCAGTAGTTTGTGCTGTGTACCACAAAAAGTTCTAATCCACCTTAGTAGAAAAAGAAAAATGTTTGCCTGAGATTTCAACTGAACATGTCCTTTGAACTATGGACTTCTAATCACATCAAACTTATATTGGTGAGTATACGACCGTATTTTATGCCAGAAATGAGGTCCAGGTTGTTAACAGCAGCATTTCTCCTTTAATTCAGGTTGCCATATCTGTCTGTTTGCTGTTTAAGATTGCAAACATGTTTAAACTAACAGACAACAGCTGAATCTCTGTTGGCTTATTAATGCAGCAGATAACTGAAATAATCCATCAAATGGTGATACAAGCATGAAATTCAGCACAAATACAGCTGGAGCTAAAGTAATGGAGCAACTTTAACTTTTTACCCCTGTACAAACTGAAACTGACCTTTGTCACCATTCTTAGCATTTTTCATTCTTATCACTTTTCATTCTTATCACTTATCATGTTTCCATCCCCTGACTTGTCTAAAGAAAACTGGCAATAAAACTGATTATTATCTACAGCGATTATCAAGTTTTAGAGATTTGCTTTCAGTTTGAGTTTGAGGAAGATGATTTTAGAAATTTTTATTATTTATTTTTTGTTATTCTTGTATTTAAAATGGCATAAACAAATTAAAATCTGTTAAATTCCAAGTGTTCCAAATTAAATAAATAAATAGATAAATTAATCTCCAAGTTTATTTGGCAGGGGAAAAGGCCAAGATTGAGATTGAAGACCCTTCAGTTGGTTAAAGGGAGGGGAGGCCTTGCCTTGCCATGTTTTAAGGATTATTATATGTCAGCCCAATTTAGAACATTGGTGTGTTGGTGCAACACAGATTATGAAGCCAGGTGGAAGCAAATAGAAACTAAAATTTCAGAGAATTGCCCAATTCAAGCCATACTGGGAGATAAAAGACTTGTCAAACAACAAATTCAACAAAATAATCAGTGGATTAATTTACCACTGAAATTATGGTTGCATTTCATTAAAAAAATATAATTTTTATTAACAAGTCAGAATATTACAGTGGGCTCCCAATGATCTAGACTTTGCATCAAATACAATGGATAAGACTTATGAAGCCTGGGCAAGGCGGGGCCTAACTTCATTTTGTACATACTTCTTGAAAGAAACTATGAGGGACTTTCAGTCATTACAAAGACAATTCGAATTGATGAACAAAGATTTCTTTCGACTTTTACAAATTCGTCACCATATCACAGGCTTTTTACCAAAAGACAGCAATGTATTTGAAATACCAATTTTAAGGATATTTATCAAAGCATATCAAGTGAAGAAGTTGGAGAAGTTTTGGCTGGAAATGTCTTAGCAGATATTTTATTACACCTGCTCAAAGTTCTCATTATTCAGGTCAGTCTGATTGCTGGAGGAACTGTGGCACTCAAACAGCAAATCACTTTCATTTGTTTTGGTCCTGCCCCTTGATACAAAATTTTTGGATTAGTGTTCAGTCTGAACTGAGTACAGTGTTAAATTTACCATCAAACTTAAACTGGGATGAGTTATTGTTTGGCTTTTTGAACTCTGTGGACACCAATGCTAACATGAAATGCCTATTTGGAATTTTAAGTTTAGCAGCAAGTACGTAAATCTATCACCAAAAAGTGGCTAAAGCCTGATTCCCCAACAATTGATGATTGGCACAACCTGGTCTATTCAATTTTTATAATGGAAATAATTACAATGTCTAACAGACTTGAGGGAGATAAATTTGAAAAAATATGGGCTAAATGGAAGGTTTATATTGTGCTACGAAGGCCCGAGTTTGTTTGATTATGTAACCTTTAATATTTGTATATGGAACATACTTAAGGACAATACTGTACACCTTGTAGATGTTCTGTGTTAATGTATTTTTTGTGTAAAATTATTGGAAAATTTTTTAAAAATAAAATTATAAAAAAAGAAAAAGAAAAAAATGTTTGCATGAGATTTGAACTGAACATGTCGTTTGAACTATGGACTTCTAATCACACCAAACTTATATTGGTGAGTAAACGACCGTATTTTATGCCAGAAATGAGGTCCAGGTTGTTAAAAGCGGCATTTCTCCTTTAATTCAGGTTGCCATATCTGTCTGTTTGCTGTTTAAGATTGCAAACGTTTAAACTAACAGACAACAGCTGATTCTCTGTTGGCTTATTAAGTGAAACAATCCTTCAAATGGGGACACAAGCATCAAATTCAGCACAAATACAGCTGGAGCTAAATTAATGGAGCAACTTTAACTTTTTACCCCTGTACAAACTGAAACTGACCTTTGTCACCATTCTTAGCATTTTTCATTCTTATCACTTATCATGTTTCCATCCCCTGACTTGTCTAAAGAAAACTGGCAATAAAACTGATTATTATCTACAGCTATTATCAAGTTTTAGAGATTTGCTTTCAGTTTGAGTTTGAGGAAGATGATTTTAGAAATTTTTATTCTTTATTTTTTGTTTTCTTGTATTTAAAATGGCATAAACAAATTAAAATCTGTTAAATTCCAAGTGTTCCAATACTTTTGGAGGGCACAGTATCCTAACCTTATGATGAGTGCAAAATTAGTGTGGTATTATTACTGCTTTGTTTAAGAATGTTTAATATTCACTGTTGCTGCACTTTGTGTCATATCGTATATCATATTGATATGAAAATTCAAAAGGCGGGGGGTCTGGGGGGACCCCTGTACTGAAAATCGAATTTGAACATAAATCAATAGATAGATAGATAGATAGATAGATTTTAAATAAATTTTGCAGTTTAAAAAAGCAATCAGTGAAGTGTTTAATAGAAGTTCTCACCTGTAAATATCAACTCCAGCAGGAAAACACAAAAAAGCAGCTGTTTTAACTTCATAGTGAAGATATTTGAGTTCTTCCTAAGTCACGAGTGATGTTAGTGTCAATAAGGAAGTACTGATGACACCGTCCACCTGCTGTGTGAGATATTTATTGACTGTCTAAACACGTCCTGAAAAGAAAAAAAAAAAAAAATCATGCATCCAGAAAGTAATCACAACGCTTCACTATTTACACATTTTTATTATTCCAAAAGGGATTAAATTTGTTTTTCCCTAAAAATTCTAGTCACAACATGTCATAATGACAACATGAAAAAGTTTTAATTTTTGCAAATTTATTAAAAATTAAAAAATAAGAAATCACTACGTATATACAGTGAGGAAAATAAGTATTTGAACACCCTGTGGTTTTGCAAGTTCTCCCACTTAGAAATCATGGAGAGGTCTGACATTTTCATCTTAGGTGCATGTCCACTGTGAGAGACATAATCAAAAAAAAAAAAAACATTCCGGAAATCACAATGTATGATTTTTTTTAATAATTTATTTGTGTTACTGCGGCAAATAAGTATTTGAACACCTACCAACCAGCAGGAATTCTGGCTCACACAGACCTGTTCATTTTTCTTTAAGAAGCCCTCTTATTCTGCACTCTTTACCTGTATTAATGGACTACAGGACAACAGGCAAGCAGCTTGGTAGAAGATAACAACTGTTATGATTATTTATTAGAAAGTGGAAGAAACACAAGATGACTGTCAATCTCCCTCGGTCTGGGATTCCATGCAAGATCTCACTTTGTGGGGTAAGGATGATTCTGAGAAATGTCAGAACTACACAGGAGGACCTGGTCAATGACCTGAAGAGAGCTGGGACCACAGTCACAAAGATTACATTAGTAACACATGATGCTGTCATGGTTTAAAATCTTGCAGGTCAGCAAGGTCCCCCTGCTCAAGCCAGCGCATGTCGAGGCCCATTTGAAGTTCACCAGTGACCATCTGGATGATCCAGAGGAGGCATGGGAGAAGGTCATGTGGTCAGATAAGACCAGAATAGAGATTTTTGGAATCAACTCCACTTACCATGTTTAGAGGATGAGAACAACCCCAAGAAAACCATCCCAACCATGAAGCACGGGGGTGGAAACATCATACTCTGGGGGTGCTCTTCTGCAAAGGGGACAGGACAACTGCACCGTATTGAAGGGAGGATGGATGGGGTCATGTATTGCGAGATTTTGGTAAACAACCTCCTTCCCTTAGTAAGAGCATTGAAGATGGGTCATGGCTGGGTCTTCCAGCATGACAATGACCCCAAACACACAATCAGGGCAACTAAGGAGGGGCTCCATAAGAAGCATTTCAAGGTCCTGGAGTGTCCTGGCCAGTCTCCAGACCTAAATTCAATAGAAAATATTTGGAGGGAGCTGAAACTCCAAACCTGAAAGATCTAGAGAAGATCTGTATGGAGGAGTGGACCAAAATCCCTGCTGCAGTGTGTGCAAACCTCGTGAAAAACTACAGGAAACGTTTCACCTCTGTAATTGCAAACAAAGGCTACTGTACCAAATATTAACATTGATTTTCACAGGTGTTCAAATACGTATTTGCAGCAGTAACATACAAATAAATGATTAAAAAAATCATACATTGTGATTTCCGGATTTTATATTTTAGATTAAATCTCTCACAGTGGATGTGCACCTAAGATGACAATTTCAGACCCCTCCATGATTTCTAAGTGGGAGAACTTGCAAAGTCACAGGGTGTTCAAATGCTTATTTTCCTCACTGTAAGTATTCACACCCTTTGCTCAATATTTTGTTGATGAATATTTGGCAGTAATTACAGCCTGAAGTCTTCTTGAATATGATGCCACAAGCTTTGCAGAACCTCTCAAGCACCATCAGGTTGGATGGGGAGCGTCAGTGCACAGCCATTTTCAGATCTCTCAGAGATGCTCAGTGCGATTCAGGTCTGGGCTCTGGCTGGGACACTCAAGGACATTCACAGAGTTGTCCTGAAGCCACTCCTTTGATATCTTGGCTGTGTGCTTCGGGTCATTGTCCTGCTGAAAGATGAACCATCTCCCAGTCTGAGGTCAAGAGCGCTCTGGTGCAGGTTTTCATCCAGGATGTCTCTGTACATTGCTGTATTCATCTTTCCATCAATCCTGACTAGTCTCCCACTTCCTGCCACTAGAAAATATTCCCACAGCATGATGCTGCCACCACAATGCTTTACTGTAGGGATGGTGACTGGTCTCATGCAAACATAATGTCTGACCGTCACATTAGAGTCCAATATTTGTCTCATCAGACCAGAGAATTTTTCTTCAGGTGCCTTGGCAAACTCCAGGGGGACTGCCATGAGCCTTTTACTAAGGAGTGGTTTCCATCTGGCCACTCTACCATACAGGCCTGATAGTTGGATTGTTGCAGAGATGGTTGTCCTCCTGAAAGATTGTCCTTGCTCCACATAGGAACACTAGAGCTCTATCAGAGTGACCTCTGTCAGAGTTGCTGGCCACCCTCCCTGCAGCATATTTCTGCAGACACTGAAAGAGCTGAGCCTCCTGAGGAAGTACAGTCAGCTCTGACCTTTCTTGTACACAGCATCTGTGTTTCCAATCCAGTTTGCTGTCTATGTGGACACCCAGATAATTATAGTAGTCCACAATGTCCATCTCTGTTCCATTAATGGTAACTGTTCTGGTTTGGACGAGTCTCCCATCTTCTGAAGTCCACCATCACCTCCTTCATCTTAGATATGTTGAGTTGCAGGTGGTTGAGTCCACACCACTCTACAAACCTGTCCACCACACTCCCGTACTCAGCCTCCTGTGGCCTCATGTACAAAGACTTGCGTGGACTTTCTTCTAAAAGTTGGCATACGCCAAAACCCCAAATCAGATCTAAGCTCAAATACAGTAGTGTTCAGAATAATAGTAGTGCTATGTGACTAAAAAGATTAATCCAGGTTTTGAGTATTTATATTCATGATATGCACACTATTAAGGCTATGAAATTGGGCTATTAGTAAAAAAAAAAAAAAGTAGAAAAGGGGGTGTTCACGATAATAGTAGCATCTGCTGTTGACACTACAAACTCAAAACTATTATGTTCAAGCTGCTTTTTTAGCAATCCTGTGAATCACTAAACTAGTATTTAGTTGTATATAACCACAGTTTTTCATGATTTCTTCACATCTGCGAGGCATTAATTTTGTTGGTTGTCATGATTCTCAGGGGAACTGGGTACAGCAGGAGGCAGGAGGCACAATGCAGACTCACAAGCAGGTGGCAGGATATAAAAGGCTTTATCAAAAATTCAGGCAGTGGGTCTGGTACACAAAAAGGCAGTCAGCAAGGCGGAGGTACAGGTAGGTGTAAAGCAAGGGCGTCGTCAAAAATACAGGCTGGGGCCTAAGCACGGCAAACAGAGTTACAAGGGCTGAGACAAAGGCAAGGTAAAAAAAAACAGGCACGGTCGGCAACAAAGAACTAGGATGCGTGAGCTGGAACAGCGACAGAACATCAATGAACAAGCAAGAGACCTGAAAAGTAGCAGGGCTTAAATTCACAGTGGTTTAATCAGGAAGTGATTTGGAGCAGGTGTGGTGAGCAGGTAGGAGGAGGGTGTGGACAAACAAAGATGAGACACTGTGGGGCAAGAGAGTGCAGTGACAAGATGGCAGACAACACGAGGTGTGGCCAACAGAGATAAGGAAGTGCAGGACAAGAGAGTGCAGGAATCAGAGGGAGACAGTGACACAAATGAAACTAGGCATGATGAACAGAGATGGAGAGTGTAGACAAGGGAGTGCAGAGACAACATGAACATAACTAATAACCATAAACTAACAATGCTAAAATAACAAGACCGAGAAGAACTAATGGACAAAGGATTCATGGACACTTGACAAGAAAAGATTCATACTAGACAAAAAACAGAAAAGCAGGCATCAAGAAAATAGAACTGACATAAATAATACAACAAAGACTAATGTGATAAACCTGACAAATCAAACTAGTGACATCAGCAATCATGAAACAATCAAAAACAGTGGATCAAACTAAACAACAGAACTCAACATGTGGCAGAAGTGTGATAAACAGAAAACAAGCTCTAAAGCAATGCTGAACAAAAATCAAAAACAGTGGATCAAACACTGAACTAAACCAGACTGAAACTCAAGATGTGGGTGAAGAGTGATGAACAGAAAACAAGCAGTTGTGACAAAGCAAAAATAAACAGATGATTAAAAAAACAGACAAAAGAACTAAATAAAGACAAACTGGCAGAAAATTATAATGATCACAGACAGAGCAGGGGAAAATCATGACAGGTTTGGAACCAAAATTTTGCTCATTTACTAGTGTGCTTGGGGTCATTGTCTTGTTGAAACACCCATTTCAAGGGCATGTCCTCTTCAGCATAAGGCAACATGACCTCTTCAAGTATTTTGACATATCCAAACTGATCCATGATACCTGGTATGTGATATATAGGCCCAACACCATAGTAGGAGAAACATGCCCATATCATGATGTTTGCACCACCATGCTTCACTGTGAACTGTGGCTTGAATTCAGATAGTGGGGGTCATCTCACAAACTGTCTGCAGCCATTGGACCCAAAAAGAACAATTTTACTCTCATCAGTCCACAAAATATTCCTCCATTTCTCTTTACGCCAGTTGATGTGTTCTTTGGCAAATTGTAACCTCTTCTGCACGTCTTATTTAACAGAGGGACTTTGCGGGGGATTCTTGCAAATAAATTAGCTTCACACAGGCGTCTTCTAACTGTCACAGCACTTACAGGTAACTCCAGACTGTCTTTGATTATCCTGGAGCTGATCCATGGGTGAGCCTTTGCCATTCTGGTTATTCTTCTATCAATTTTGATGGTTGTTTTCTGTTTTCTTCCACTGTCTCTGTTTTTTTTTTTTTTTTTTTTTGTCCATTTTAAAGCATTGGAGATCACTGAAGATGAACAGCCTATACTTTTTTGCACCTGCATATAAGTTTTCCCCTCTCCAATCAACTTTTTAATCAAACTATGCTGTTCTTCTGAACAATGTCTTGAACGTCCCATTTTCCTCAGGCTTTCAAAGAGAAAAGCATGTTCAACGTGTGCTGGCTTCATCCTTACATAGGGGACACCTGATTCACACCTGTTTGTTACACAAAACTGACAAAACTCACTGACTGAATGCCACACTAGTATTACTGTGAACACCCCCTTTTCTACTTTTTTTTTTTTTACTAATAGCCCAATTTCATAGTCTTAAGAGTGTGCATATCATGAATGCTTGGTCTTGTTGGATTTGTGAGAATCTACTGAATCTACTGGTACCTTGTTTTCCATGTAACAATAAGAAATATACTCAGAACCTGGATTAATCTTTTTAGTCACATAGCACTACTATTATTCTGAACATTACTGTATATATACTGCCATGGAAACAATACAAAATGTCAAACTGATTTGATCTTAGTTTTGTTGAGAGAGCCAATAATTCTGGGCAAAGGGCCGTTTGCTGCCGTGACAGCAAAACATGTCTTACAATGTGATGATCTGAACAACTCCATCGAAAGTTAACTTGTGTCCACACACACACTCCTGTATTTTCCAGTATTCTTCTTTCTATTGACCTTGTTTTATTTTAATATTTTCTCTCTCTTTTTTTGCTGCTGCTTTTTTCACTTTGTCATCTATTTGGCACCCCTGTACTGAAAATCGAATTTGAACATAAATCAATAGATAGATAGATAGATTTTAAATAAATTTTGCAGTTTAAAAAAGCAATCAGTGAAGTGTTTAATAGAAGTTGTCACCTGTAAATATCAACTCCAGCAGGAAAACACAAAAAAGCAGCTGTTTTAACTTCATAGTGAAGATATTTGAGTTCTTCCTAAGTCACGAGTGATGTTAGTGTCAATAAGGAAGTACTGATGACACCGTCCACCTGCTGTGTGAGATATTTATTGACTGTCTAAACACGTCCTGAAAAGAAAAACAAAAAAAATCATACGTCCAGAAAGTAATCACAACGCTTCACTATTTACACATTTTTATTATTCCAAAAGGGATTAAATTTGTTTTTCCCTCAAAATTCTAGTCACAACATGGCATAATGACAACATGAAAAAGTTTTGTTTTTTTAATTTTTGCAAATTTATTAAAAATTAAAAAAAAATAAGAAATCACTACGTACATACAGTGAGGAAAATAAGTATTTGAACACCCTGTGGTTTTGCAAGTTCTCCCACTTAGAAATCATGGAGGGGTCTGACACTTTCATCTTAGCTGCATGTCCAATGTGGGAGACATAATCAAAAAAAAAAAAAAAAAAAAAAAAATCCGGAAATCACAATGTATGATTTTTTTTTAATAATTTATTTGTACGTTACTGCGGCAAAGAAGTATTTGAACACCTGCCAACCAGCAAGAATTCTGGCTCTCACAGACCTGTTAATTTTTCTTTAAGAAGCCCTCTTATTCTGCACTCCTACCAGGGACAAAACTGTAGACCTGCACAAGGCTGGGATGGACTACAGGACAACAGGCAAGAGCTTGGTAGAAGACAACAACTGTTATGATTATTTATTATAAAGTGGAAGAAACACAAGATGACTGTCAATATCCCTTGGTCTGGGATTCCATGCAAGATCTCACTTTGTGGGGTAAGGATGATTCTGAGAAAGCTCAGAACTACACAGGAGGACCTGGTCAATGACCTGAAGAGAGCTGGGACCACAGTCACAAAGATTACATTAGTAACACATGATGCTGTCATGGTTTAAAATCCTACAGGGCAGCAAGGTTCCCCTGCTCAAGCCAGTGCATGTCCAGGCCCGTTTGAAGTTACCAGTGACCATCTGGATGATCCAGAGGAGGCATGGGAGAAAGTCATGTGGTCAGATGAGACCAGAATAGAGCTTTTTGGAATCAACTCCACTTACCATGTTTAGAGGATGAGAACAACCCCAAGAAAACCATCCCAACCGTGAAGCATGGGGGTGGAAACATCATATTTTGGGGGTGCTCTTCTGCAAAGGGGACAGGACGACTGCACCATATTGAAGGGAGGATGGATGAGGTCATGTATTGCGAGATTTTGGTAAACAACCTCCTTCCCTCAGTAAGAGCATTGAAGATAGGTCATGGCTGGGTCTTCCAGCATGACAATGACCCCAAACACACAGCCAGGGCAACTAAGGAGGGGCTCCGTAAGAAGCATTTCAAGGTCCTGGAGTGGCCTGGCCAGTCTCCAGACCTGAATTCAATAGAAAATATTTGGAGGGAGCTGAAACTCCAAACCTGAAAGATTTAGAGAAGATCTGTATGGAGGAGTGGACCAAAATCCCTGCTGCAGTGTGTACAAACCTGGTGAAAAAATTACAGGAAATGTTTGACCTCTGTAATTGCAAACAAAGGCTACTGTACCAAATATTAACATTGATTTTCACAGGTGTTCAAATACTTATTTGCAGCAGTAACATACAAGTAAATGATTAAAAAATCATACATTGTGATTTCCGTTTTTTTTTTTTTTTTTTTTTTTAGATTATGTCTCTCACAGTGGATGTGCACCTAAGATGACAATTTCAGACCCCTCCATGATTTCTAAGTGGGAGAACTTGCAAAGTCACAGGGTATTCAAATTCTTATTTTCCTCACTGTAAGTATTCACACCCTTTGCTCAATATTTTGTTGATGAATATTTGGCAGCAATTACAGCCTGAAGTCTTCTTGAATATGATGCCACAAGCTTTGCAGAACCTCTCAAGCACCATCAGGTTGGATGGGGAGCGTCAGTGCACAGCCATTTTCAGATCTCTGAGATGCTCAGTGCGATTCAGGTCTGGGCTCTGGCTGGGACACTCAAGGACATTCACAGAGTTGTCCTGAAGCCACTCCTTTGATATCTTTGCTGTGTGCTTCGGGTTATTGTCCTGCTGAAAGATGAACCATCTCCCAGTCTGAGGTCAAGAGCGCTCTGGTGCAGGTTTTCATCCAGGATGTCTCTGTACATTGCTGTATTCATCTTTCCGTCCACCCTGACTAGTCTCCCACTTCCTGCCACTACAAAACATTCCCACAGCATGATGCTGCCACCACCATGCTTTACTGTAGGGATGATGACTGGTTTCATGCAAACATAATGTCTGACAGTCACATTAGAGTCCAATATTTGTCTCATCAGACCAGAGAATTTTCCTTCAGGTGCCTTGGCAAACTCCAGGGGGACTGCCATGAGCCTTTTACTAAGGAGTGGTTTCCATCTGGCAACTCTACCATACAGGCCTGATAGTTGGATTGTTGCAGAGATGGTTGTCCTCCTGAAAGATTGTCCTTGCTTCACAGAGGAACACTAGAGCTCTATTAGAGTGACCACCTGGTTGTTAGCCACCCTCCCTGCAGCATATTTCTGCAGACATTGAAAGAGCTGAGCCTCCTGAGGAAGTGCAGTCAGCTCTGACCTTTCTTGTACACAGCATCTGTGTTTCCAGTCCAGTTTGCTGTCTATGTGGACACCCAGATAATTATAGTAGTCCACAATGTCCATCTCTGTTCCATTAATGGTAACTGTTCTGGTTCGGACGAGTCTCCCATCTTCTGAAGTCCATAGATATGTTGAGTTGCAGGTGGTTGAGTCCACACCACTCTACAAACCTGTCCACCACACTCCCGTACTCAGCCTCCTGTGGCCTCATGTACAAAGACTTGCGTGGACTTTCTTCTAAAGTTGGCATACGCCAAAACCCCAAATCAGATCTAAGCTCAAATACAGTAGTGTTCAGAATAATAGTAGTGCTATGTGACTAAAAAGATTAATCCAGGTTTTGAGTATATTTCTTATTGTTACATTGGAAACAAGGTACCAGTAGATTCAGTAGATTCTCAAAAATCCAACAAGACTAAGCATTCATGATATGCACACTCTTAAGGCTATGAAATTGGGCTATTAGTAAAAAAAAAAAGTAGAAAAGCGGGTGTTCACAATAATAGTAGCATCTGCTGTTGACACTACAAACTCAAAACTATCATGTATGTTCAAACTGCTTTTTTTTTTTAGCAATCCTGTGAATCACTAAACTAGTATTTAGTTGTATAACCACAGTTTTTAATGATTTCTTCACATCTGTGAGGCATTAATTTTGTTGGTTTGGAACCAAGATTTTGCTCATTTACTAGTGTGCTTGGGGTCAATGTCTTATTGAAACACCCATTTCAAGGGCATGTCCTCTTCAGCATAAGGCAACATGACCTCTTCAAGTATTTTGACATATCCAAACTGATCCATGATACCTGGTATGTGATATATAGGCCCAACACCATAGTAGGAGAAACATGCCCATATCATGATGCTTGCACCACCATGCTTCACTGTCTTCACTGTGAACTGTGGCTTGAATTGAGAGTTTGTGGGGTCATCTCACAAACTGTCTGCAGCCCTTGGACCCAAAAAGAACAATTTTACTCTCATCAGTCCACAAAATATTCCTCCATTTCTCTTTACGCCAGTTGATGTGTTCTTTGGCAAATTGTAACCTCTTCTGCACGTCTTTTATTTAACAGAGGGACTTTGCGGGGGATTCTTGCAAATAAATTAGCTTCACACAGGCATCTTCTAACTGTCACAGCACTTACAGGTAACTCCAGACTGTCTTTGATCATCCTGGAGCTGATCAATGGGTGAGACTTGGCCATTCTGGTTATTCTTCTATCCATTTTGATGGTTGTTTTCCATTTTCTTCCACACGTCTCTGGTTTTTTTTTTTTTTTTTTTTTTTTTTTTGTCCATTTTAAAGCATTGGAGATCATTGTAGATGAACAGCCTATAATTTTTTGCACCTGCGTATAGGTTTTCTCCTCTCCAATCAACTTTTTAATCAAACCTACGCTGTTCTTCTGAACAATGTCTTGAACGTTCCATTTTCCTCAGGCTTTCAAAGAGAAAAGCATGTTCAACGTGTGCTGGCTTCATCCTTACATAGGGGACACCTGATTCACACCTGTTTGTTCCACAAAACTGACAAACTCACTGACTGAATGCCACACTACTATTATTGTGAACACCCCCTTTTCTACTTTTTTTTTTACTAATATCCCGATTTCATAGCCTTAAGAGTGTGCATATCATGAATGCTTGGTCTTGTTGGATTGTTGACAATCTACTGAATCTACTGGTACCTTGTTTTTTCCATGTAACAATAAGAAATATACTGAAAACCTGGATTAATCTTGTCAGTCACATAGCACTACTATTATTCTGAACGCTACTGTATATTGTTTTTATGATGTGCTGAAGAGATTTTACTAAAACGAAGTTTCATTGTGTCCACGATGACAATAAAGTTCTATTCTGTTCTAATTAAAAGCTCTATCAACGCATGGAGTGATATCATAAAAAGGTACCAATTACGTGAAAAAGCAGAATTTTTCAAATGGTTTGCGTATAATTCCAAATTTGAACCAGGTAATACTGATACGAGGTTTAAGTTGTAGAGTAAATCTGGTCTTACTACATACTACACCTTGTTTAAAGAAGGGAAAATGATGATCTTTCAGGACCTTAAAGACAAGTTTGGATTGACTAATCAGGACATTTTAGATATTTACAAATTAGAGATTTTGTTTCAAATTTTTCCAAAGGAGAAATTCTTGAAATTTTCCAAAATGCATATAAAGATGCTCCATATCAAAAAGTTATATCAAAAATATATATTTGCATTCAAAACTGTAAAGC